>NW_022698406.1:0-4171 GCF_011630105.1 Anneissia japonica
AGAAGCAGCAAAAGAACACTGGAAAGGAGAATCGACAATGAAAAAAGCAGCAAAATCAGTAAGAGCTGTTGCGGCTCCTAGTCGCTTCACGCATCACATCGTGTACTTCTTGAACATTATGTTCAATGTTGCTTAGTAGTAGGTTCTTATCTTCGTATTCGGCTGTGTTAGCAGCGTACTTTAGCATGTTTCTTAATTGTTGTGAGATTGTAACTACTCTTTGAAAGTCTAATTTAAGCACACTTACTTTAGCTCTGTGTTCTATTAGCTGGCGTTCACTTTCCGCTTCCAGTATATTCACTTGCATCCGGAATATTCTCAACTGTTCAGTTTTTTGATCCAGTAGTTCCTCCATTTCGTATATCTTATCTTCGTTGCGCTTGTCCTTTTCTTGAGTTATCGAGATGTATTCGTCAAATTTTAATAGCGTGTCTTTCAGTAGTATTTTATCTCTGTGGATATCATTTCTTTCTTCCACAAAGTTTTTAAAGTCCTCGTCAAGTTCTTCCTCACATTTTTCCAATTCTTTCTCTTCCTCTGTAGTGATTCGTTCAATACTGGATACTGCATCTATCGTGTCAACGATATCTTTCTCTTCTTCTTTGTCTACTGAAATATTTATCGTAGGTATTTCTTCCATATCGTCACTGCTGCTGTTACTGTCTGAAGGTTTGGTTGATTGCATTTTTGAAAACCAATTCCAATGTATCTCTTAGATGTGTTATTTCGATCCCGTTAGCTTCAGCTTGCTCGTGGGTATAAAATGTACAGACTGCAGTTGCAAATACAATGCTTACAAATGTTAATACTAACCAAAATAATATAGCAAATAGCATACAAGTACCGCAGTCGTTGTCTTCTGATGCCATGAGTTAATCTGTGGTTATTTTCCGGTTCTCCGCTCTTTTTATGCACTCGCCCGGCTTCCCTGCTTCAGCGCTCAGCCAATTAGCTGCCTACGCGCTCATTTCCGCTTCCCCGATTGGCTCCGCGCGCCGCTATTCCTCTCACGTCCGCTATGTTAATCGCGTACGCACAAACCGTGATTGACACTGCACAGTTACTAATTTTAGTAACGCGCGTCTTCCTGCTGTACGCGACTTGTTTACTACTTGTAATTTTCCACCACGTGACTCAAGTGATTTTCTGTACATTTGACGTACCATTTCCAAGCCATTTTCTAACCATTATCTCTCTCTAAAGCTTTTTATACGATGTAGTAGTACCTTAATGAACCAAATACGTTTAACCGGGGTTCTTGCCAGTTCTTTTTTGCCTAGTCCTTAGTTCTTTACTACACCCCCCTCTCCCTACCCCAGGGGGTGTTATACCGCCCTCTACTAGGTAGATATTTGGTTTCTTACCCCTTAAGGTGTGTTACTTCTTCGGCCGATATATATAAAAATCGCCATCTGGAACTGGCCCCCTCCCGTTAGGGCCCTTACAGTCACAAACTGTAAGGGCCATAACGGGTAAGGGACCAGTTCCTAGATAGCTCGGAAGGATTAGGAGGCTCAAATGCTTACGCGCGTTCCAGCCAATCGATGCAAAGCTGGGCTTTTGTTAAGTGGCGAAGAAGTGGTTGGGAAATGGTATGTCAAATGTACAGAAAATCACTCGAGTCACGTGTTCAATTATAATATTCATTTATTAGGTACTTGAGAGTAGGCATATCAGACGACACAGCGTCAAAAATATAGTCAAATCTACGCCTAAGTGCAGAGTAGACCTCGTGGTAAGAGAAATATCTCTTGAAATTAAAATCAAAAGGTAAGTTGCTTGTAAACACAACCGCACGAGGGAACCATGGCACGTCGCCATGCTTGACAGGCACAGTTATAGGCCATTTGTCCAGAATGTTCAACATCAAAGTCGGGGTCATTACAGGCTGGGGTCCACCTTTGGTATGTAGAACGTGATGATAATCGTCGAAAAGGACGACAGATTGTCCGGAATACCCGTCGAACCAGGGATGTAAATCCGCCATCAGACCGCTCCATTTATAAATTTCTCTAGAGTCAATAGATTCGTAAATCCAATGGGTCTTGCCGCTTCCACTCTTTCCGCACAGATATATAACTAAAGGCTTCTTGCGTTTCAATAATTCAATATTACAATCTTCTATTCGCAGATCGTTCATAATGCCACCTGCAAAGAAAAAAAGTAAATTCACGTTAGCAGTGGAGGAAGCTGTATTACCAGAACTAGAAGAAGAAGCAGAACATGCAACAACATTTCTAGGAATGGTATTTACAGAACTGGAAAAATTCATAGAAGAAGGAAGCATAGAAGGATATCTAGAAGGCAAAGTGGACGAGCTATTAGAGCTAGGAGAAGAAGAACTAGACAAATTCATAGACGACCTATTTGCAGTACCGATGGAAGATACGGAAACACCACATACAGATGCGGATATAAGAGAAGTAGCATACGGAGCAGATGAAGCGGCATTAGCAAAAGAACTGAGAGACTTTATCAGCGAATTTGCAGGAATAGATCCAACAACAATGTCGGAACAAGACATAGTACTAAATTGGAGAAGATTAGAAGCACTAGCAGAAGCACTAGGAGGAGGAGAAGAAGAGGAAGAAGAATGGATAAGAGACAAAGACGTGTGGGAACTGTTAGCAGATTATTACGAAACACACGGAGGACATACAGAGGAAGACGATCTAGAACATCTAATAGAGATAGTAGCAGAAGACACATACCAAGGAATAAAAGAAGTGGGAATAAAAAAAACATTAAGATCACTAGCAATAGAACAAGTGAAAAACATGATAAAACATACACTAAAACCAGCATATCAAGTAGTGAAAGAAGACTACAAGAGAATACTGAAACAATACGCAAAAAAATGGAAAGAAGGAAAAACAATAGAAGAAAAAGTACAAAATTTAAAAGAAGCAGCGAAAGAACACTGGAAAGGAGAATCGACAATGAAAAAAGCAGCAAAATCAGTAAGAGATCAAGCGTCGGCGGATGTGAAAAAAAAAGTAAAAAGCACGATAAAATTCTCGGAAAAGATAAAACATCCAAAGAAACTAGCAGACGCAATAAAAAAAACTACGGTACACACCGGAAAAAAATTCCTAGGAGGGGTGAAAAACCAAGGGCCGGAGATGATGATAGACATAATAACAAACATAATAGAACATTACGTACCAAACGACGAAGGAAAAATACTAACGAGAGCCATAGGAAAAATAACGGAATACTCGGTAGCGTTCGCAATGGGAGGACCGGCAGGACTAGCGGGGGCAGTACTGACAGACCTGATACTGTACACGATACAGACAATATCGGCGTACACAGAACAACAACTAGAAGAACTAGTATACAAAAAAAATTGGAACAACAGATACAAAGAAGCTCTAGAACCATTCCTGGACATTGACAAGGAAAATCCGGAAGGAGAAAAATTCATGGAGCTATACATATGGATATACGAAAGATTCATATCAACGATAGGAAGACAGATGGACCAAGAAGAAGCGATAAACCTATGGAACGCTCTACTAACGGGAATAACAACGTACAGCGATCCGGAACATCCGTGGGAAGATCTAAACAACGACATAATAAACAGAGAAGCACCGATAAACAAAGATTTCGAAAAGGTAGAAAAAATAAGCGTACACACACTGATACAAGAATACATAGACGTACCAACCTGGCAAGAAATATATCAGACTGAAATAGACGGAGAACAATCGGGAACTGCGCAAGGAGGAGGCATACCAAGAAAACACCAAGGAGTGGACAAATCAGATGTGAAAGAACCAAAATTCAGCTGGGACGATATCGATCCGAGAGACCATAAAGTGAACCACGACAAAATAGAACCGTACCATTCGCAGGAAAAAGCATGGAGAGCACACAAAGAACAAGAGAGATTAGCATCTGAAAAAAATCCTAAAAACAGAAATCCAGTAAAACCGATACCAATACCAGGAGGAAAAATATCTAGAGGAGAATTAGAAGCAACAGATATAGAAACACTGAGACGAAAAAGATTAGAGATATACAGAGAAAAGGAAAGAAGAGAATTCTTCACATTAGACAGACACGGTGAATTACCAGAAGAAGACGAAGACGAAGGCTAACTTAAGGTGTGTTACTTCTTCAGCATATATATATAAAAATCGCTATCTAGGAACTGCCCCCACCC
>NW_022698407.1:0-792 GCF_011630105.1 Anneissia japonica
TATGATTTGAATATTGATAAACGGAACCAAATGCTACATAAGATATACGTAGCTTAAGAATAAAGTTCACTCCACACTGTGTGAGCCCTCAAGTTGTATAAAGGGAGAGAGACTAACGGTTTCAGCCGTAATAATATCGTACAGGACTTTAAACGGTACGATACTCGCAGAGATAGCGAGGAATTACGGGTTCGATTCCTACCGGAAACATCTGTTTCATACAAATAAGGAACTTTAGTTTTATAACATCTTGTTCTTATAATCATATTTGAACACTGTGTTTTATATATATTATTCACGGTATTATAATGTATTTGTGTTCCTTGCAGTTTATTTATTCATGAAGAATAAGCAACTACATTCATCTAGTTAGGATTAGTTAATCCTCTTCAAGGCTATCTGTGGTGCTGATAAGAAGTTTTAACAATCTATCATTTTCGCAATTCACATATATTGATTTTATTCACATGATTTGAAATAGGCCTACAAATTGTGATTTGGTCATTATTTTGAGTCATGCTACTACTTTCTGTGTCCAGATATAGCACTTTTAACCTGGGTGCTTTTCTAAGCCCTCTCTTAGCAATATGAACAGGATATATACCTTTATTACCTCTTTTGTGAATACAGGCCGTAGGTTTTCTTGAGTCATACCGTAAAAATAGGGTGCCCTGTAAGGTCATACTCTTTGAAAGTCTGCGTATCGGAGGGTCCTCATGAATATTACACATACCCTCGCCCCGGCGACCAAGTCAGTTATGGGGATCTCTTCGGTCAGCTGTGAACATTTTT
>NW_022698408.1:0-1097 GCF_011630105.1 Anneissia japonica
AGTTTACTTCTGTTATACCGAGAGGAAAGGAATCGTTGCTGTTGTAGTTGGATGTAATCATAGGCGGATTCTGTGAATTATCAGTTGCATTCACTTGGTCCCAGATTACAAGTAAGCTGGAAACTCCAACAGCACTCTGCATGAAAATGTTACTAGGACAATTGACGACTGGAGGTTCCTGGTCTGTGACAAAAATAATAAAGTTCCTTGTGCCTTATTCAACATAAAATGTAAAGGGCCTAATGCAAATGTTATAAATATCAACCTCTACAGTTGAATGATGAAGTTGAAAGAGTAGATTATGAAATTGAGTTTGATCAGAAAAGTTTACTTTGTATTGATGTGAATTCCAATTTAACAGTTAAATCAATGTTTTATTTGTGTACCTATTAAATGTTACCTTACAAAACTATCGTGATAGGTATTATAGTACGTATCAATAACAACAACAATAACAATAATTATAAATTATGATAAAAGTATATTTGAAAGAAAGTATATTCCGTCTTGTCTTACCTTCAACATCGACTGTGAAATTGCATGAAGCGGAATTGTTAGATGAATCTGTTGCATTACACTCCACTATTGTTGCACCGATTGGAAAAGGAAAACCAGATTGTATGGAACATACAGGTGATATGGCCTCATTTGAGTTGTCTAAAACGACCACTGTGTAATTGTACACTGCAGTTGGTAGACCGTCATCAGTCATTACCGTTTCACTTGTTGGACAGGTTAGGCTTGGATTTTCCATGTCTTAAAAAAGTAACATAAATGTAACTGATAAAGTACACATGCTTTTATTAACATCATCCAATCAATCATTATAAATTGTGTACGCTTGTGTACTTATCCTAATACATTATGGATTACGGTGCGAACACCAAGAAAAATCCAAGAAAATTGGAAGACTCATTTTATATTTATTTAGATTCAGTAACAATATAAAGTAACGAAATATAACCAGACGTGGTATAAGTGGAGACCAAATCCAAAGACCACCCCAATTATTTAGGTCCCAAAGTGGTCTCGAATTAGAGGGCGAAATGTAGGCCTTGCATTTGAGTCCCCCAGCTGACACACAAAGGAATACCAAA
>NW_022698409.1:0-193 GCF_011630105.1 Anneissia japonica
ACGGTGTAAAAAAAAATATCTCAAAGAAATCAGCAAAGCAGCAGCATACGGATAGCGTATGGTGCCAAAAAAAAAAAATCTGTATTATAAACACTGTCAAAAATAAAACATTCAATCTACCAACATACGAATAGCGTATGGTACAACAGATTCAATCCTGTAGCATGCGAATGGCGCATGGTACACACTCAAA
>NW_022698409.1:277-568 GCF_011630105.1 Anneissia japonica
ATTATCTGCAAACAATAATCCATGGAACTTGTAGTAGTATCAGAAACGGTGAAAATTATTAAGTTTATCAGAATCAATTCAACAATCGCGCAAGCCGCGCAAGCAAGGAATGGCCCAAACACCAGCTAGACTAGAACAAAAAGAAAAACAAAATCCTAACTGTTATAACATCTGCGTAAAAAATTACGCGCGCGCATGGACGGTTTCAATTCCCCATAAACAAGGGGAAAAGACCCTCATGCCACTAACACTAAAACCTGGAAAAAAACAAATCCTAACTTCTATAACCAC
>NW_022698410.1:0-759 GCF_011630105.1 Anneissia japonica
TACCCGACCGAGTTACATTTTCTCGCAATTCACATTGGCGGATCTGGGAGGAGGGGATCATGGGTTCTGACCCCTCCCTTGTGCAACAAAAAAGGGGAAAAAGAAAAGGATTCTAGACCTGCCTTTTCAGGACCCGTGAGCTTTTTTTTTTTTTTTTGCTATTAGAAAATTAGAATTTTGAAGAACATAAAATTCATTAAAACACACTTCAAATGTCGGGAAAGCTCAATTCCCGCCATCTAGGAATTAAAATTTTCCCGGGGGAGAAACCCCCGACCACCCTTTCTTTTTGGGATTTATCGATTCATGGAAAAAAAATTACGCATGCAACTACTCATTTGTTTATGTATGTATACACACATAAAATAAAAAATGAGAAAAATTTACCTGACCTTTTTAAAGAGGGGAAAACCTTGAATTTTGAAGAACTTTAAAAGTCATTAAAAGACATTTCAGGAGTCAGGTAAGCTCATCTCCTGACATCTAGAAATCGAAATTTTTCCGGGGAACCCGGACCCTTTATCTTTGGAGTTCATTGATTAATTGAATCATTTTCAAGGGGTGGGGGGGGACCTTGAATTTTGAAGAATTTAAAAGTCATTAAAAGACACCACAAAAGTCGGGGAAAGCTCATTTCCCGCCATCTAGGAATCAAAATTTTCCCGGGGAAGAACCACAGGACCTCCCCACCCCGGACCTTTCTTTTTGGGATTTATCGATTCATGGAAAAACTACGTATGCAACTTACTCAATCTTTTT
>NW_022698411.1:0-659 GCF_011630105.1 Anneissia japonica
ATGATGACGTAATTAATGTCGAAATATTGAATCCCAACACGATGGCGTGTATTTCAATACTTGGAGTATGTATTATACTTTCTTATCTGAGATTAATCAGTGGACCTTTCGGTTTTTGATTGTTTCTATTATTTGCATTTATAGACCACGTCATCGGTATATTAGTATGATTTTCATAATGTGTAATTAACATTCTTCATGTTATCGATCACGACGTTATTCAATTGTTGGTCTATAATCGATATGACACTGTGTATTGTCCAATTCGTATCCACTTTGATTAGCATTTTAATCGGAAGGCATTATATAAGATTAAACAATAAAAAAAAATCACAAAATTTGTCTCCCATTAATGGGACTTGTGATTAACGTGAGATTTCTGAAATTTGATTAACTCATTAGGCCTATGTGTTCTTTTATAATAGAACAACTTTTGTTTGCAATAATTATGTTCATATTGTCTAGCCTGAAAAAGGGGCGTGGCCATTTTAAAAAGGATGTTGTCATTTTCGGACTTTTCATAGCGGATACAGATCTCATGTAGGCAATGAAAAATAAATGCAAGTGTCTTTAAGCTCTTCTTAAATAATGTTATAAGAAAATTTAAATTACAAAATTGAAACTAATACATTGATACATGTGAATAACCAATGATGAAT
>NW_022698412.1:0-568 GCF_011630105.1 Anneissia japonica
CAAAATGAAAAATAAAGGGACACGTCTTCAAGAGAATTGATTTAGCTATAACATACTCACAGGTGCGAGACAATCAATCAAGAATAAGCGAGATACGTTCAAACGAGTATAAACATAATGGCATCATAAATAAAAATTTAGTTTTTTAATTCAAATGCCAATATGATGACGTCACAATGTTCGATCAGCCATTATGAAGTATAAAATCGTATCTACAACTCATGTGCTTTCAGATTATGTAATAAAAATTGGGGGTCACCTTTCATCCTAAGGAGCTATAACTGATTAAAAATATTCATGGCTTTATGCATATATAAATTTTGACGCACGCGTACGTGCACGCTAAAAGGCGCGAACAGAAAATTAAGGTATATAACATTCAACCTTGACCTGAAGCTTATGCTCACCTAATATGATTTAGAAATGACGAATGGTTAAGATTATATGGGGTCATCAACGTTTTGAAGAAAGAGAAATGAGGGGGTCAGAAAAAACATTTTTTATTACCATGATGACGTCATCAAAATGTAAAAAGGGGTCAAATATATGAAAGAGCATTGTCTCAGCT
>NW_022698413.1:0-762 GCF_011630105.1 Anneissia japonica
ATATTCGAGATGGTGTTATTTAATTCTCTAAAAAAAACACTTCTCAGTTTACTATTATTTGGGGCCTATACATTAACAAATATAAACAATTTATCATTAATTTCTGTTTTCATAATTAAGTATCTCCCTTTCTTATCCACATATTGATTGATTATATTGAAGTTGAAGCCTTGCTTAAATAAAATTGATACACCCGCACTATTAGAAGTATTAGTACTATGTATGCAATCACCATTCCATATTGATTTAAATTTTTTAGTAAATCATGCGTACGATGTGTTTCTTGTAAAAATATTACATCAGCCTTTTGATCATTACAGCATTTTGTAATCTGCAGTTGCTTGGCTTTGTCACGTAAGCCTCTTACATTTAAAGAGAGACAATGGAAATTAAACTTAACCATGCCTAAAGTTAAATCTTAGTGGTCATCAAGTACTTGGATTTAACCATGAGTACAATTTCATGAATAAAGCTATCATAAACGATAATCATAGTAACAGTATTTATACATATTACCAGCATTTGTACAGTAATGGTAACAGCATTTATATGTTAATAGTATTTTGATAGCATATACTGATAATCATATTTTGATATCAAATATCAAATATCGAACATGACGATTGTTCATTGAACACTTATTTCTTTCTATTATTTTTCTTACTTTTGCTGGATTTTCTTCCTCTTTTGGTACCAAGCAACGTGGGCGAGATGTTATCTGCCTGCGTTTTTTCTTCATCTTGTGGTTCATTTGTGCTGTTT
>NW_022698414.1:0-1196 GCF_011630105.1 Anneissia japonica
AAATGGACATTATGATTCCTCTTGCTATGGCCACTGAAGATTCTCAAGGAAGCACTTGTGAAGTTACAATAGATAAGCAAACATTTAGAGAAGGTTTTAATGAATTTGAGGTAAATTCCAAAGAAATTACCAACATCAGGAAAGAATCTCTGGTAACAGAATTAGAAAATATCGGGAAGTGTCAGCAGTCTGAAGAATTTCCCCTTTTTATTTGGCGTCCTTCATGTCATCCTGGTTATGTGTTCATAGTTATTCCAGAAAGTATGCAGTCTCATATAAGTAACAGTTTCTTTAAATACATTTGCGCACGCTCAAAATCGGCCGGGGGTGGCAATGATCTGTTTTTGACGCGTTCTAAGCTACTTGCCATTCAAGAGGAATACACCAGAGGACGCCTTTCTATTGTACAGTCTAATATTACTCAAGTTACACATAACGAAGAGGGTCAATTTCAAGGACAATTAAGGCTTGTCCAAGAGGGGCCCGTGCAGACTATATCAGTTCGTTACATATCGAAAGAACCTAGTGGTAAGTGTACTTGCTATTGCATCACCATGATATTTTTGGTCCGCGCGAAGCGCTGACCCAGAGCCGGCCCAGAGCCTCACTGCTGCTGCTCTTGTTGTTGCTGCTGTTGCTGTTATATTTAAAGCTTTAAAAGCGTCCAGCGTCGCCAGTTTTGAACGGGCGTGCAGGAAATTTTGTAGACATAAACTGGTGATTTCCAATAAACGTCCATCACCCTTTATAAAGTTTTACCCCAGGGTTCCCCTACACATACAGAACCAAACAGGGGTTTCAAACTTTATGCGTCCAGCGTCGCCAGATTTGACCGGACGTGCATGAAATGTGTATATATATAAACTAGAGGTGATTTCCAACAAATGTTCATCACCTTTTTAAAGTTTTACCCCAGGGTTCCCCTACACAGGCCCTACAAAACAAAAACAGGGGTTTCAAACTTTAAAAGCATCCAGCGTCGCCAGTTTTGAACGGACGTACAGGAAATTTTGTACACATAAACTAAAGGGGATTTAGAAAAAAACGTTCTTCACCTTTTTTTAAGTTAGACACCCCCAGGGTTCTCCCTACACCTACAAAACAAAACAGGGGTTTCAGCAGACTGTACATTACTGCCATTTACCAGGGACGTATCCTGGGTGGGAGCCGCGGCCCCCCCCCCCCCTTTGTACACA
>NW_022698415.1:0-527 GCF_011630105.1 Anneissia japonica
AAATTTGCACTAAGTGCTTAACTCGGCGAGATAAGCACTTTTGTGCAAAAAGTGACAATGTTAAGAAGTTGAGTCAAAAATGTAATTTTTTTTTTTTAGGTAAGGGTTAGGGTTAGGATTAGTGTTAGGGTTAGAGTTAGGGTTAGGGTTAGGGTTAGGGTTAAGCAAAGTGAGATAGGCTGAAACAAACACTATTCCATTGAAAGTTTGAAGTTTTTCGGAAAAGTACTCGAAATTTGGCGGAAAATCAAAAATTTGCACTAAGTGCTCCACTCGGCGAGATTAGCACTTTTGTGCAAAAAGTCAAAATTTTGCACTAAGTGCTCAACTCGGCGAGATAAGCACTTTTGTGCAAAAAGTGACAATGTTAAAAAGTTGAGTCAAAAATGTAATTTTTTTTTGTTAGGTTAGGGTTAGGGTTAGGGTTAGTGTTAGGGTTAGATTTAGGGTTAGGGTTAGAGGTAGTGTTAGGGTTAGGGTTAGGGTTAGGGTTAGGGTTAGGCAAAGTGAGATAGGCTGAAACAAAC
>NW_022698416.1:0-1715 GCF_011630105.1 Anneissia japonica
CTTGTGCGTTAAAATTTTAAAATTGTTAATATCACTTTTCAGATATTTTAAAGCACGTTTCAAGTTTTTTGAATATTCCAAAACTTTCCAAAATTGACGAGCCGTACGCTCATTTCCAAGCCAACAGCACGTACTGAAGCTGGAAATTACGTTTCGGTTACATGTGTTGGGTTTCTGACACTGTATTAATACTACCGTGCACACGGATGTTAAGACGTATATTTATACATTCGTAAGTCCTTAAAATGCTCAAAATTACTCTTTTCTTTTAAAATTACCTTTAAAATGCTCAAAATTACTCTTTAAATAGAGCATGTTTTAGCATATAATACTTTTCAATCAGAAACGTGCGTGCTTCGTGAGGGTCAAAGTGCGGCGGATCACCTAACTCGTCCTCAGTGACGAGTTCAAATCAATTTTTTTTTTTTGGTGATCCGCTACACTAGCGGATCACCTCTTGTTATTGTCAGGATCATCATTGGTGATCCGCTAACGTTAGCTGGATCACCTCTTGTTATTGTCAGAGATCTTACAACTTTTTGGTGATCCGCTAACGTTAGCGGATCACCTATTGTTATTGTCAGGATCATCATCATCTTTTTTGGTGATCCGCTACACTAGCGGATCACCTCTTGTTATTGTCAGAGATCTTCTTTTTTTTCCCCCATTTCTTGTTAGCACGATATCTAAAAATTGGCACGAGATTCATACATGCACGTTTCAACAAACATTTAGCTTGGCCTGGAATAGTCACAATAAGATTTTCAAAGTGCGCAGTTATACGTGACGTCATCTACGCGCAATTTTGCGTTTTTGCATTATCGATCATATCAGCCTAACCAATTGCCATTTCGAAATCGTATTAAGTGAGCATTAACTTCAAGTCAATGTTAAATGTAATTTACCCTAATTTTACACGTGCGCTTAATAACGCGCGCGTACGCGTACGTCAAACTTTTAAAATGCTTGAAGTCACATTTAGATTAAATTAGAGCACGTTTCAGGCCATTTTGATTATTTCAAATTTTTTTGAAATTTGCCACTACGCGTGCGCATTTTTAAGCGCGCAGTACGTATGGAAGCTAGAAAATAATTTTTTTGTCAAATTTTGGTTTCCTGACATTGTTTTGACAAGTTTCTAATCTTTTCAATCACTCTATGGACAATAACAATGCCGTACGCACGCATCAAACATAGTGACCTTCGTGCGCATTTATGCCGATATACAGTGAAATTTTGCTAAAATCAGGCATAATTTTAAACAGTTACAACTCATTAGGATGAAAGGTGACCCCAATTTTTATTACATATTCTGAAAGCAGATGAGTTGCAAATATGATTTTATAGGTCATAATGGCTGATCGGACATTATGACGTCATCATATTGCCGTCTGAATTCAACAAGCTGAATATTATCGATGACCTCATTTTAGCAAATGCGCATTTGAGCGTATCTCGCTTATATTTGATGGATTGTCTTCCAACTTTGAGTATGTTGTAGCTGAGGCAATTGTCTTTCATATATATTGAATTTTTTACATTTTGATGACGTCATCATGGTCAAAATATAAGGTTTTGCTTACCCCCTCATCTTTCTTTCGTCTAGCCTTTGATGACCCCATAATCACCTTAATCAGTCGTGATTTCTGATTCATATTTAGTGGGTATAAACTTCAGGTCATGGTTAAATGTTATGTACATTATATTTTTGTGCG
>NW_022698417.1:0-1121 GCF_011630105.1 Anneissia japonica
TAAAACTGGAAGGCTGCATTGGCAAACAAAATAGATAAAACAAAAAACTCCGGAGAGAAAATAATAAGTTGCCAGGTATATATTTATTGAAATTTACAAAAAGCAATTATATTCTTAGATCCTCTTAATTGTCTGGATAATCTTCGATCTTTGAATGCAGCTGGAAATCTGATAAGCAGGTCAGTATACTTAATGCAATACTGCTGCAATGCATCATGACACCATTTCAACCGACGACTGTGCAGTGCTTTGAGAAATCTTTGAGGGAGTCTGGCCAGGGCTCAGAAGCTTAGGTGAATGGGTGTTGGAGGTCATTTGTGGTTCAATTAGGGCTAGATATCAATTTCACTTGGTTTTATTTCCAAACTATGAAATTGTCTATTATATTACCAACACTTTTATTGATTACTTAATTTGCATATATACTCTCTTTATTGGTATGATAATCTTGAATACAATTCAATATTTGAATTGCTTAATTCTTTAAAAATTATAATGTATCAATTGCATTTTTTGCTACTTAAAATAGATATTAAGTTTTCGATTCTTGTGTATATAACATTTACTATACTATTTATTTATATTGTGCATACATATATTCTAGGCATCTGATTGGTTAAGAAGTGAGTAATAACTTCAACCATCACTCCTATTACGTATGTTTGAATGATAGTGACCCTAAATGACAGTACTTTTTTGCTTTGTCGCGATGTGTACTGCCACTTGTAATGCTATGTAATTTATGACACGTACAGACGGTAAAGGGGACGCGACCTCTATGACGCTGAGAGAGATTGGCCCTTTGATCGCCTAGCCCTAGTAAGTAAGCCTGGGCTTACCTGGTGTGTAATTTTTTCATTACTTTTTTAAGTCTTGTAGAATCCATGTATGAGGTACGGTATATAAAATAAATATTGACTGCTCTAGATTCGGGGAACAGTGATGTGGCAACCGTAGCCTATGGCCATCGGGAAGATGGCTACGGTCTCCACATCATCTTGGGGCAGTAGATTTCAACAATGCCCTCATGTCAAGTGAATATGGATGTTATTTTTTATTTGTTCATCAGCTTTGACAGCGTGCGTAGCCTCAGTTGCCTTGAATTCTTGCAAACACTTCGA
>NW_022698418.1:0-3165 GCF_011630105.1 Anneissia japonica
AAATATGTTTTTTACAAAAAAAAAAAAAAAATACAAATTTTACATAAACTCAAAAACAGCAGGAATATCAAGAACGAAAAGGTACACGACAATACAATAACAACACACATTAAGCAAAATCTTGCAAAAGTTTTGATATTTGGGAAAGGGATACAATTACCGGACTTGTTACCCTCGCCTATATGATGGAGGCCTCATTTTTGCCGAGACGACTCGAGCAGAAAGACCACTGGGATGAGTTGAGGGTGTGTCAAATTCTGGCCGGCGGACTGGAAGTGATCCAGCTGGCGTGCAAACTCACTCGATTAAAGGACTTGCCATGCAAGGCCTACATTACTAGGCCTTGTGTGAGCAGAGTAGGGAGTGTGTCAAATTAGGTCAATAAAATATGAAAAAAATATATTCTAAAAATGACAATTGTACATACATTTGCAACAAATTTATTGCCAATCAGAATTATAATGCAAATTTTTGAATTTTGTAAGGATTTCTCAATATATTGGAAAAAAGGCTACAATGTACATAAATGCCATTATATCTTCATTACACAGACATGACGCAAAAGGGTGAGGGTTTCAAAAGGCAAAGAATGCGCAGTATCTAGGTCAATTTATTTCTTTTCAAAATTATTCTACATTCACCTATCAGAATAAAGCACATAAAAAAGACATATCATCTTCATTATCACTGTCATCGTTATTATTTGACATTTCACATCAGTATATACCAGACTGATCTTATGGTTCAGTTGGTAGAACACCTCAATTTTAATCAGAAGGTCTAGGGTTGAATCTGATTGGTAACAATTATTATTTTATTTAGTATAGTAATAACCCTCATTATTTATCATCATTATCACTATTATTATGATAATGTTATCACAAAAAACATTCCTTTTGGTTATTAAATCTTTATATTTATATATGAAACTGAAACTAAGAACTTATTTGAATGCTACAAGAATCAGTCATCACTTCCGTAAATACGTGCATCGATATAAATTAATCAAAGACTACACTGCAACTGCATCTACAAGATGTACTTCTATTCACAAATTATAGTGCTTATCATTTTGATAGGTATTGTTCAGTGCCAGGAAGTTAATGTGGGTAATAGTGCAACAGTAGAGAATAATATGACGGAAGGTGCTTATAGTACAGAAGTATTTACAGAGATATATTCAATAGAAACTTATAGTACAGAAGTATTTACAGAGGTATATTCAACAGAAATTCCAACTGAATTTTCACTTGAAGAATATCCAACTGAGAATGTATTTCAAAATATTGTGCCCAGTGTGTCTGTATACCTGGTTGCTATTGGTGTAATAAAGTCATGATTTTCATTGCGCTATTCAGTCGTTACCAGCAACGACAGTATTTCTACCTGTCAAGAAGACCTGTAAACCACAGCGAAAATGGCCGGAATAAGGTCAGCAGGATAGTTGCTGCCCAGTCGCCATCAAATGTCAGGATAATACACATGGGTCAATCAGGGAAACAAAGAAGTATAGATGCAGCCATGGTAATCAATTCTGCTTATACTGGTAATGATGAAGAACTGGACGTGCTTGAAGAAACAAATAAGAAACTCAACGTACCTGAGGAAACTGATGAAGAGCCTATCATGCCTGATGAAACTGTGAATGACAAGATTCACACTTCAACCCCATGCAGTACCGAAAATGATGGAGGCACCGCGACAGAATGCAAGTGTGAAAATTGAAATTTTAGATGGTACGACCTTCGACAGTGGGAACATGACAAATGCTAATTCTACCATTGTGCCCGATTTTGCGACCCCCATCAAAAGAGTATCTCCAAATTGCACAACAATTTTTGAATACAATGAAGACTACTGTGAAGACCAGCAGACCCTAAACCTACCCCTTCCCCCACCGCCCCCACTGGATCTGTCCCTGACAGTAATTATGTAATTCATTTTTAATCTTCTCTTAAAGGAAATGTCTTTCACTTCGTACTGGGAAAGAATAATATGAATGTCAAAAACGTACGGTGAACAATAATTTCGTGATGTGGCTAAATGGACGTGGAATGCAATTATTTGTTGAAGTCCCTGATTTAGTGTCCATTGGCATCTAATTAGCTCTGTAGTCATTATTTTTTATAGTGTATTGTTATGTTGCGTTTTGTTTGGTACTAAGAAACAATAGCGAGTACAGAATATCTAACCGCTTTAGAGACTGGCTTGGTCGACACTATTAATAATGATAGATTCAGAGTTAAATAACCAAAGTTACAATGAGGCTAACACCGAATTTTTTACATTTGAAAATTTTATTTTTTTCACTTGTATACCTGATGGCTCTTGGAGGTGTTGGAATTCTGATTTTCGTTTCTTCCATGCAAGAGAAATTAAGGCGCTACCAGCAACGACAATATTTCTACATGTTATGTCAGCGTCAATACCACAGCGAAAATGGCAGGAATAAAGTTGACAGGACTGTAGCTGACGAGATGCCATCAAATGTCAGTAGCGTAGGAACACTGGTATGAAAGTGATTCTTGAATGAAAAAAAGTAGTCTAGAAAGATGTCACACTGTTGAAAGTAATAGTAATATGATAGCAAAAGTGCAATCAATTGATAATAATGACCTTTAACAATCCATTTTCTTATGGTCTACTTTTAATTTGATAGAATTTGGATTAATATTCATTATCACATATTCAAATTTGAGTTCAATTCAGATGTAAGCATGATCCTCCTCATTGGTCAAGCTGGTTATGGGCCAGCCAGACGAGGAATCAAGCTCAGGGTTGTAGCTGTAGAAAACTAAAAATGGGGGATTAGACATTTTAATGGTGGGTGGGTTGAAAAACAACAAGAATGACAAGGGGTTTAATAAATCTAGTGGAGGGCCTTGAAATTTGCTTTAAAAAAACTTAAAGGCTGGGTGACAACCCCCCCCCCCCATCACCCACCAACCATATCTATATCCCTACAATCTAAAGAATGAATAAACAACTTCTTCCACCTAGATTTAGAGGTACTTTACAAAATTCCATTGTTGACTTGAGAAAATCCATTAATGTATGTCTATATCCCTATAGTTAAAAATAATGTAAAAATGTCAACAACAAAAAAAGAACTAAATCCCGGTTTGCTCTGACATTTTAAATAATTGAAAGAATGTCTTCAATACA
>NW_022698419.1:0-1062 GCF_011630105.1 Anneissia japonica
ATATAGGCCTAAATAAATATGAAGAAATATCTATTCTGTGACAACGTTTTGTGTGTCCAAATGCCTGAGTGAGGGCGCATCAGGTGGTTCTCTGTTACTCTTGAGTAATTCATGAACTATGACTGTCGTCTCGTTTACGTTTTGAAATTTCTGTACGTTTTCTTTCTCATTTGTAGAAAAAATAATGGTTTTGTTTTCATATTGTGTAAAATTGTTGCTTTATAGCAAATCATATCGATCTATTATTACAAAAGCTATTTTTTTTTCAACTGCGTGTTTGATCACACAATGACGACACATAGACTTTTATTGCAACTGTCTAAATATATTTTTACACTTATACAGTACTTAAATTTAGCATCTTCATTGCCTTAGTGACGTAGAGCAAATTCAACGTGTCACTGAAATGGACAATTATACGCTTCTGACCGCTTTGAGTTTGCTAATACTCACTAAAGACGGTTTGAAATAGATATATCGCTTATAAAAGTTATTTCATTATCTCATAATGGTCGAAATTAGCGATTACTAAAGCTAAATGTCTTCCAAAATATCACGGCATAATCTCATTAACCGATCATTTCTTGCGACTCTTCAACGTGTCGAATGATATGTAAACGAGTCACACTTTCAGAAAGTGATTTTAAACGGTGCGATTGTATTACGTCAGGCCTACCTCAAAAACGACTGAGCAGCACTTTTGTTGTCGTCATATTCATTTCACTTGTCGACAAAATGTTCAAGACCACTGTGAGTAAGATTAATTAAACGACTCGGAACTACCGTAAGCCAACATCGACTGATGTGTGACGCACCCGAACGAATAATATTTTCTGTTCATAATTTTCAAACAATTAACACTCGTTAAAGCGGTTAATTTACAACGTGTCATGCGCACACGTATATCTACTAATGAGTGCACAAAATGAGAATACGAATTGTCAAAATGTCAGCTAATCATAAAATACGACGTATGTCATTAAAGAGCCGCTTTAAAATGAACTTAAAGCCCCATTCCCGGCAAAATTTCAATTTTTAAGAAAAATCTAATTTTTGTATAAT
>NW_022698420.1:0-955 GCF_011630105.1 Anneissia japonica
TTTTTTAGAAAATGTGTTGTGTCTTGTATGAAGCTGGGGATACAAACTAGCAAGGGGTTCAGAATGTTGCGGCTAGTAATCAGCGCAGTGTTGGAACCTACCAGGTACCCACTTGTACTCCTGGGTGGAGAGAGGCAACCGTAGATAAAGTGCCTTGCCCAAGTTTCGAACCCCCGACCTCGAGGTTGTGGGAGTCCAAGCCACAACCAATGCGCCAACCACTTCAAGATTGTAGATATATGTAGGATCAGAGAGCATTTCCGCGTTACAGGATATATATGGCCGTTTGCTGTTTTATGGGTTTTTCCCATTTGCCTTTCAAACTTAAAAATAATAGTTTTGAAATAAACTTGCTCAGTTTTTAATACACAAATTATTGACTTGAGCATAGAAATTATTGAATTTTAAAAATGTGTATACCCTGATTTTTATTCTTTGAATAGGTAGTAAAAGTAACAAACACGTGAATGGAAGTGTTCTATCATTTTTCACATTTTTTTTAAATTTCCATATTCAAGTTTATAATTTTATTTGAGCAAGATTTTGTTTCGTATTTTGCATGGGACAATATCAAACAAAAGCGTAATTTTTATTTGATAAAATGTCGAAATATTGAATCCCAACACGATAGCGACACCCTTCAAGGGGTCAGTGCATTTGTCAAAATGTCCTTTGGTCCGAAGGGCCTTTGGTCCGAAGGTCCGTTGGTCCGAAGGGCCTTTGGTCTGAAGGTCCGTTGGTCCGAAGTAATTAATTCAAAAATAAACAAAAATATATTTGAAGAAAACACATGTTCAGGATATAGCCTATATTTTACAACTTGTTTTTCTGTTTAATTCTGTTTTTTTTACTTAAGAACTTAATAAGGACTTGTTCTTGTAAAGGGACCACTGCATAATCCCTTGTTTAAAAAAAAATCAGCGCAAGCTCATTGGTCGGTGTAAGCAGTCTGTAA
>NW_022698421.1:0-1484 GCF_011630105.1 Anneissia japonica
TTAACTGTTATATCCATTGGACAATCTACAATTTCGGGCTTTTCTTCATCTTTCGGAAAAAATAAATGTGATTAAATTTATAATAGCTTAAAATGTATGAAATGACACATTGATGCAAACACAATAACATAAGTTTGTATAAAAAGATGATCAGTAGCAGCAACAGACACCTTATAATCAAATGTCTTTATATCTCCAATAATATTACCTTCAATTTGTAATGTAATATAGCATGTAGCTTCATTTGATGTTGGCGAAGCAGAGTCGACAAAGATGTATTCAATTACAGTATGTCCGATTGGGAATACACCAGTAGTCTCAACCACAGCGTAAGCTGCATCAATGGTCATTGCAGCAGGGTTGATGTTTGTATAGTTTGTTGAAAACATAGCAACCTGAACGTTATCCATTATGGTAATATTGTAGTTTACGGTGCCATTTGGTTTTCCCTCATCAGTAACACCAGTTACTAGTGATGGACAACTAGGAACGGGTAGTTCTTTGTCTGAAAATTTGAATTTTCATGAAAAATACAACTAATTTACAAAAATAACTATATAGCCTGTAGTTATATACAGGCATGACTCCTAGTAAACGACTAAGAGCACGCAAAAGACAACAGCTATAACTAAAACAAAAACATTGGTATCTATAATAATAATAATTATACTAATAGAAAAATGATTTATAATTATTTCATTTAATGGAAGAGGTAGACGTAGGGCAACTTGCAATAGTCTTTTGTGTGGTATAGCCTAGTGTCTTGTACAGATCTATGAAGAGCTGCTTTCTTTGTTAATTTTTATTTTTACGTGATGATGATATACAGTTAAGGAGGTGTGAATTAATTATTCACCAACTTATATAATTGCATAAACATTATTGTTATAAGCATTTTGAAAAAAATCCTGCATCAGTCTAATTAAATTTATGGCTATAAATTCACTATGATAAAATGGCTCCATTATGATTTAAAAACAACAAAGGTAGGCATAAGAAATAATCATAACAATAAAGAATGTATAGCTATAATGCAAAATACAAACATAGTTACAGTACCTTCAACAGTAACCGTAAAATTACACCTATCATTGAAGTTACCACTTGAATCTGATACATTGTACTGCACTGTTGTGTGACCAATCAAAAACATATTGTCACCTGAGGTGTAGTCTGACTCTGGTTCTGGTGTTTGTTTAGAGTTATCATTAGCAGTCGGTTCTGTCCATGTAACGTTAACAGCAACCGGTTGTCCGCTGGTAGTGTTAACTGTTATATTCATCGGACAATCTACAATTTCGGGCTTTTCTTCATCTTTCGGAAAAAATAAATGTGATCAAATTTATAATAGCTTAAAAGGTATGAAATGACACATTGATGCAAACACAATAACATACGTTTGTATAAAAAGATGATCATTAGCAGCAACAGACACCTTATAATCAAATGTCTTTATATCTCCAATAATATTACCTTCAATTTGT
>NW_022698422.1:0-965 GCF_011630105.1 Anneissia japonica
TATCCGGATACTGCTAACGGTTAGCAAGTGCTAACGGTTAGCAAGCGCTATCGGTTAGCAAGTTGCCCAGCTAACACAAAACGTTAAAAAAACGTTTTGAATTGGTTTTAGTTTGGGTTTCGTTTTTGTGAAACGTTTTCAAAACGTTTTTAAAACGTGCAAGTTAAAAAATTGTGCTTTCTGATTAGAGACTTTTGCACCAAAACGTTAAAAAAACGTTAGAAAAACGTACGCCAAAAACTTACAAACAAGTGTGTAAAATAGAACGAAATCACAACGTTCTGTAAACGTTACATCACAACCAACTTATCACCAATTTTCACAAAAATTGTTATCGTTTTTATAAAACGTTTTAAAAAAGATTTTAAAACGTCGCTGTGTAAACCTTGCCTTTTGATTGCAGATTGTTTGCACCAAAACGTTAAAAAAACATTCAAAAAACGTACGCAAATAAACTTACAAACAGGTGCTTAAAATAGAACGAAAACACAACGTTTATAGAACGTTATATCACAACCAAATTTTCACTAACTTTCATCATCGTTTTTATAAAACGTTTTAAAAACGATTTTAAAACGTCGCTGTGTAATATTGCCTATTGTTTGCAGATTTAATGCACCATAACGATATAAAAACGTTATAAAAACATACGCAAAGACTCCTCAACAAATGTATAATTATAACGAAATCACATATTATATCAAAACCAAATTTTCACCAATTGTCAGAGAAATTGTTATCGTTTTTATAAATCGTTTTTAAAACGATTTTAAGACGTTGCCATATATTGCGTTTTAATTGCAGTTTCCTTGTACAAAAAGTTATAAAAACGTTATAATAACGTAAGAAAAATACTTACAAACACTTTATAAACACGTTTATCACAATTAAATCACAGCGTTACAACGTTATCTCGCAACCAAAAATGACCACACTTTATTCCAGAAATTTAATTAACATATTTT
>NW_022698423.1:0-935 GCF_011630105.1 Anneissia japonica
GAACGCGCTCTTCGACGTCCATCGTCAATCGCTTCCCGTCGTCGGACGCCACAGCTCTGCCACCGGACGCCGTGACCAGTCGTTGCCGCTCGTCTTTGTTGAATACCGGAAGTTCGATTTTGTTCGACCTGTACTTGCAAAATCTGAGCGCGGACGTTACGAAGGACGACAACGTCTTCGGATCGTCCACCATCGAGTGCACGTGTTCGACGACGATCACGTTCTTGTGTTCGCTCTCGTTTCCGAACTTGACGTCTCCGATAACAAGGTCGTCCCTGTAGAGCAGGTACACCGACTTTTTGCCGGCCCGTTTGAGAGACAGGTGCTTCGCTTCGACGTCGGATACTCTGCTGCAGGTGACGACGGAGGATGCGGCGTGCAGCTCTGAGAGTCGACGGTACTCCGGAACCGGACTCAGGCATCTTTTCAGAGCTTTGACGAACTTGTTCCCCAACACGTCCCCGAAACGTTCTAGCGCGGACGGAGCCGAGTCCCGACTTCTCATCGCGTCGATGAACCTGTCGTCCGAGTTGACGTACGCGTTCCAGAACGCCAGCTCTTCCTCGGTCATCGGACCGCGAAGACGGACGAGATGCTCGCACACCTTCAGCAGAGGTTCCTCCGTACACTCGCCGCGAGCGAGATCCTGGTAGTCGAACTGATCGAACGCTTGGGGAGAATTTTCAGCTAGCACGGTCGCCACCGTCATTGCCGCTCCGTACAGATCGGTCTTGGCGGACAGCATCTTCCGATTTCGATCGCCGAGAACGTGACTCGCGTCCCTGTACGGGACGTTCGTCAGTTTCCTGTCCGTGCGGATGCACCCGAAACGAGGACGGACGTCCATCAGGTGCATCGACGTTCCCTGCTGCACGTACTTGGAAGAGGGCGAATCGGCAGCGACTTGACCGACGCCTTCGCTTCCCGTCTTGTCG
>NW_022698424.1:0-547 GCF_011630105.1 Anneissia japonica
TTAACTAAAACTGTGCAGGTCAAAGAACAGGTGGAGGGAAGACAGTAAATGGTGATTTTAGAGAGGTACTAAAGTTAGATATTTATCATTTACTTTAATTTACACCCACCCATTCCCTTTATCTTGGTCAAGGACACAACGCATTAGGCAAGCACTTTATATACATTGCTTCACAATTTATTTTTTTAAAGATCATCAGGAAGGCAGAAAAAAAATAAAAATAAAATATTGTTTTCTAATTTACCAACTAGTTTTGCTAAAAACACCCAGACTGAGAAGAAAATAAAAATAAAATTTACTGGTGAATGTAAACAGTGTAGTAATGGGATGGTTGGATGGTTAAATACTTTTAATTTATATAACTAGGAAGAAATATAAAGGCTTACTGTACATGATATTTTGAAGATTTCAAGGCAGCGACGAGCGTAATAAAAATAAAGAAAAATTTTCTTTCATTTTTTTCTGAAATTGTATTTTTCTTAGAAATCATAAATATTGGCGGGTGGCAGGTTCGCTAAACAAGGTTAAAAAAAAGTCTTGTCTGACA
>NW_022698425.1:0-917 GCF_011630105.1 Anneissia japonica
TTTACGTTTTGGAATAGAATTTAGAGAGGGCGTTTGATCAAGTTAGACCTACGTTTTGAATTTGAGTTACATTTTAAAGAAATTAGAACTACATTTTGGAAAATTTGAACTACGTTTTCAAAAATTAGAACTTCATTTTGGGAAACTAGATCTACATTTTGAGAAATTTACGCCTACGTTTTGATAAATCAGACATTGAATTTTGCAATTACATTTTGATTTTAACATGGACTTTTGCTGCGTATGGCACCCCATATTCCACGTGCGTGTCCTATTTAGGCCTGTCCTGATAAATACCAGAAATATTCTATTATTTTACACAGCACAGAAATATTCAAAATCAATTAGGCCATGTAAAATAAAACAATTGGTTGGCATCCTTATAATATCATTATACCAATTTCCATGGATGGGTCCTACTAAATACCACACGTGACCACTCGCGACCACACGGAACCACTCGCGACCACACGGAACCACTCGCGACCACTCGCGACCACACGGGTGCACAAATGATAAAAATATTACCACACGAGAGTAGAAAACTACCTAATAATCAATAGAAACCAACTTTTAGTATGGTAATTATCCGAATTCCGTTAAAAATCGATGTATCTTGATTTTGATTTGTTGGTTTTTCTCGGTAATGTAATGCGTTAATTGTGGATCTGTAACGCATTGACGTGTCAGCTGAAACGCATTCAACCATGACCTTCATGTCTGTGTTTCATATCATCAATCAAGATAGGCCGTTATATACTGCCACGTGTACGGTAATAAACCTATTCTACATAAAATGAAAATGAGAATTTGAATTGTTATATATTGTTAGATTGATCGTTTATTTTTATTTTCTGTCAAACTCGTATACAGTATGTTTTTTTTCCTTTTTCAGTGTAGGGCCTACATCAATGGAA
>NW_022698426.1:0-1192 GCF_011630105.1 Anneissia japonica
TAATATGTATATATATGTATGCATGTATGTATGCATGTATATAGATACTTTAACTTTAGTTATAAAATGACAAACAATGAATTTATCTAGACCTTTGATTCAAATTTATTAACTTTAAAGTCACAATTATACTGTATGTGCATTATATGTATGTGCATAGTATCATACAGATGAATGTCAAATAATCAAATAAATACAAATATATTTCAAACCCTTACACACATAATTTCTATGAATACAGTCGACTGTGGAATAAAAATAATTTCACTATATTCATTAGTTTTTAGTTAAATATAATATAATTTTTTTACAGTAAAAATTATAACTAAAGGAATTTTACCCAAAATTATTTGATGAAATTAAATAATTAACTTTATAGTTATAATCATATGTGCATAGTAACATATATATACACATGAATGTCAAAAAATGAAAGTAAAAATATTATAAAGAAGGTTTATAATATATTTGAAACCCTTACACATAATTTCTATGAATACATTCGATTGTGCAATAAAAATAATTTCACAATAGCCAACAGGTTTTAGTTAAATATACAATAATTTTTTCTACAATAGAAATGATAACCAAAGGAATTGGGCTCAACAATATTTGTTGAAATTCAGTAATTGTTTTCATATAGTTCAAACACCTTTTCCCCTCAATGGTTCCTTAAATTAAGCATCAAGCATTAAGGATATAATTTTAAACATATTACAGAAATTAGTCAATGGTACATACTGAGAGGCAGAAAAGTTGAAGTTGAAATAGCCTTAATGATGATGATAAGAAATGATTATTCCATTAAAGTAAACCATAATTTCTTATATTTAGTAAACATGGAGAATGATGTTTTATATAAACAATGAAATGTAGGATTAAATATTTATAATACTTAGTTTTTTGTCCAAATGTACAATGCAGTATTATACATAAAATTCAATAGCAAAAAATTGGCAGCTTATAAGCAAATTTTTACTATTCTCTCAAGAGCCAATGCCTCTCATATATATCATAATTCACAAACAAATTGTAATTCTGAATTTTTAAAATTTATTAAATAACAAGTTGTAACTACATCCAATATTAAAATCTTTCCTCAAGGAATATGAATCTAAAATACTTTGAATGTTCAGTGAATGACACATATCCCTTTTACTAGACCTATAGTCTTCCTTTTTACAAATTATTA
>NW_022698427.1:0-2178 GCF_011630105.1 Anneissia japonica
AACGTGATACCATCATGTAACATCAAACGGGACATATGACATTACCACAGCATGTAGAACAGACATAAAAAGTTACATCGCAATTATTTAATTCTAAAATCTGCATTTATCAATTATACAGTAATTATAAATATTAAGATAAATGATCAGGGTCAATAAAGTATAAAAACTTGCTAGATTGAAACCTAAAAGTAAATATATTTTTTTATTTATTTATTTGTAATTTTTTTTTGTTTTTTTTGTTATTTTACATAGTAGTGCAATTGTCAAAATAGCAACTTCCATTTTTAAAGTTATGATTTGTTATGCAGTATTTGTTTTACTTTAGCAATTATTGTTTATGTGATAAACTATTGGTCTTTCAAAGTTTACAGAACTGTACTCTACTGTCTATCCATTACCATTCTGTTACAGTTAACAGTTATGTAGATTACAATTCAAGGACATAGGAACAATGTTCTTGTCAGTAGCTCTACAGGCCGTAGCCAGCTATTGGGACAGTTGGGACAGTCCCACATAATTTTTCTAATGGGTCCACAAAGAATGGGTCCACATATTTTTTTAATGGGTCCAAATATGTAGGTTTATGCATAAAATGAATCCACTTTTTAAAAAATAGGTCCAGATTTCTCATATTTAGCCTAAAATTGGTAATATTTTAAGAAAATGTGTCCAGATTTTTCATATTTTTGCATGAAATGGGTTAAGTTTTAAGAAAATGGGTCCACATTATTGAACTTACACGTAAAGTGGGTCCACCCTGATATTGTCCCACACTGTTTGGAAAATCCTGGCTACAGCATTGACTGTAAGTTTACAGTAAATTTATATAATATAAAAATAATTAGCAAAAGTAAAATAAAGATACAAATAAACATTTAAAGCTGAAATCAACAATTGAAAGGGTATTAAATTCTATCAGTTTGTCTAGCAAAATCAGCTAATATCAGGACTTGATTTATGTTTACAACAGTGAGGCTATCATCACCTTATTACCACAACAGATAAATTCCCATACATCACTGGCTGTCCTACTGTGGGTCTACCTTGGGCTGAGGTCATCTGTTGACCTTAAACAACCACTTGCCAGGCAGCTCTATTATACAATGGTCTTGCCACACCCACTTATCCAAAACAGACTCTTCATAGAACTTTGTACGTTGTATGATATATTATTTCTTTGTCCATTTTTTTCCTTTGTTCAGTTTTTAACAATCAGTGAGTTTAATTCAATTTAATTTTTTCTGGCTTCTAAAAGCTTAATATTTTTTATGTTTCACAACTAAAAATACAGGTCTCCCTCCAATTAAAGACCAGGTTTGGGACCAGGATTTCCATGGTCTTTAGCAGCTTTGATCTCTTATTAGAATAATAAAGATAAAAAACATTTGTTGATTTGGGACCATAGGAAAGTAGTCTTTAATTGAAGACCTGTAATATCTGACAGATTTTGAATGGGTTTGAATACTATATTTATTTTTATCTTTAATTTAATAATGGTTAAGGGTTTTAAATTTATAAAGCGCAAAATACAAAAAGTCTCTACGTGCTGTAAAAACAAGTGTAGAGTTGTTTGGAAATGTGGAAGAATAAAAAAAAAATAAAGATGAAAGTTTTAAGCCAAGTCAGCACCTAAACTACAGTATAGGGATACCCCCTTTTCGCTAACCAGGGATCAATGTAAATAAAACCTACAAAACAATAATGATATTCATCTTTAGGTACCCCCTCATTTCAAAGAGTTCACTCTTCTTATTGTTACAGTTCTAATCTTTTCTCTTCTTCCTTCCTTCCCACAAAAATCATGAGCAAATGAACCCACCGCCCATCCTCTTCCTAACCTCTGCCCCCTCCCCCTCCTATCAACCTCTTGAACCAAATTTTCTTAGCTCACAAGACCATGATTTTCCAATTTTATCACAACTTTCAAAGTTATTTAATATAGAATTTGTAAAGTGCATCTATATCCTTGACAACAGAATATCTTAAGCTATTAAATCCAAAGCTTACAAAGACATATTACCAGTCTCCTATAAGGTCATTCAGGTAGGCGCTAAAGATAAAAACTGATGAGGTAGGAAGATGACCGTTAACCTAATACTTCCCTGTATAGGAAGTTCAGAATATCACCTAATCAATCACCTTGTTTATAGTGACACAAGAAAGTTTAAGATTTTT
>NW_022698428.1:0-885 GCF_011630105.1 Anneissia japonica
CTCACGCGAAAGTTCTCAGGTTACGCCTCTTTTACCTCACATATTCTGATTCCCCATAAAAAATTAGTCTAGAAAAACCATATGAGAATTTCTACCTCTCAAAGTGGCACCTATCTCAATTATAGCCTGGTCTAGTTAGAAAGTTGCTACCAAGCTACTGAACAAAGTGATCAACCTCGTTTTCACCTGATTTTGATTTCTCATCATATCATGTTTTGTTTCCGTAATTGACGTTACATCTAACGTTTTTGAATTTTTTTTTGGTATTTTTTCCGAACTCAAAAAAGGGTTAAATAAGCAATATATGACGACTTATTGTAAACCCGCACTTGCCCTTTAAGATCATGATATACAGTGCAGTATTTTATTTGGCTTTTGTTGATAGCAGAGGCTTCGAGGGTTTTTTCAGTGACAAGACCAACTACCATATCCCTTTCTAAATCCACGCCACATATATTTGGTAGAAAGAGAGGGTGGCTGAAAGTGTTTTTGAAATTTAACATGTAGATTCCGCTACGCTGATTTCAAACCACCAATCACAATCGCTGATTTCAAACCTCCAATCACAATCACAGTGATGTCCATCGCTGAAGCCTTAATTTGCATACATCACCCTATATAAGAGTTTAAGGTCATGATGTACATTACAGTACAGTATTTGGCTTTTGTTGATGGCAGAGGCTTCGAGGGTTTGTGCACGTGGAAGAATAAGGGAAACCTAGCTATATAGGCTCTAGAGTACACAGATATATGCTAGTTGTTAAAGATAGTTTATTGTGTGTGTGTGTGTAAAATTAAAAAGAAAAATATGTATAAGTCAAAAACGTAACAGTACTTCCCTGCACATTGCTTATGTTATATCAAGTCAATCTTATGTATCTTTCG
>NW_022698429.1:0-652 GCF_011630105.1 Anneissia japonica
AAATACTCTAATAACCAATGAGTACCGATAAGTGACGTTTGATTTAAAGCCTAACATTTTTAGCATAAAAATAAGGCATTCATCATCATCATCATCATCATCATCATCATCATTATTATTAACAATAATTGTTTTGTAATGTTTGCAGTGGTTATGCTTGCACTGTTATAATATAACAATAACTAAATGTTAAAATGTTGCCAGAAAGAAAGAACTAGTCTAGATACTATGTTCAATAGAACATGAACCCAGTCATGACCACTGTGACTTTTAACCTCAACCTGTGAACACCCCATGTTTGGTAGGAGTCTGTCTAATGCAATTGGTCAAATGGTTAGTCACTAGCAATATTTGATAATTTTCACTATAGTGACCCTTGTGTTTTTTGACCTATAGTTGAAGAGTAGTGTTTCATGTTTAGAAGGTCCTAAGGATCATTCCTGGTAAATTCGAGCTCAATTGGGCTACTTTGAAAATTTGACCCTGGTGACCCCTATGTAACCACTGATGCCAGACAGGGGTGTAGGAGGTGTCACTGGTTCTTAATGATCAAATTTGATTGAATTCGGTTCAATCGTTTGCCATTCGTAGCATTTTGAAATGTTACTAGAGAGAACAAAAGAATAACCCTTTAATGACCTTTGACCGTAAA
>NW_022698430.1:0-1038 GCF_011630105.1 Anneissia japonica
AGCGTTTCTTTTTTGTTTGCAGCATTTCTTTTTCTTTGCAGTGTGTCCCTTGTGGGCCATCGTAAGAAAGCCATCGGAAACGTGAATCCGAACGGATTTTTATTTCTGGCCAATCAGCGATAAGCGTGAATGACCCCAACGCTAGCTCGCTCGCTCCTGAACTGAAAAGCTCGAAAAAAGTCAGCGCGAGATAAGATACTGTGTGCCGTGCCGGGATGCGCGCTGCCGGGATTTGTTTTTGCTTTTTAATTTTATGCTGTATTTTAGGCGTAACTTGCATCACACATCAAACAACATTCAATAAAAAAGATAAGTATATTTCTAGTTTTCGTATTAAAAATAAAGTTAAATGAACTTCTCAGCTCTCTACTTGCCTTAGGCCATAGCCTAGGCCATGTATGTAGGTCTAGGCTCTAGCCTACTAGAGAGCGTTTATCCGGCCCAGCCTATAGGGGCTCTAGACTAGCTTAGCTAGTAAAAAAAACACGACAGCAGCAGTTGCTAGCCAAGTTGCGCATTTCCTGCAGACAGACGATAAACCCCACGGCACTAGCCTAGGCTCGATTCCTAGATAGCAGAGGGGTGAGGTGAGGGCCTATCGTCTGCGGGGCCGGAACACGCACGCACGGCCTTTTTTTTAATCAACATATATTTTTATTTCAAATGGTTGGTTTTCCATCTTTTTTCCCTTGAAAAGCTCAGGATTTCTTGCCAATATGTTTACTGGTACAACAAAAACATAATTTTTTAAAATATAAATTTGATTGCATTATGACTTTTTATATGTGTCCCTAACCATCGACTTGTGAACATCGGTAAAATGGAGGCAGAGTTCGCAAAAAAAACAAAAAAAAAAAAAAACAAAAAAAAAAAACAAAAACAAAAACCACCCTCCCTCATCAGTCTTTTCTTTGATACTTTGATTTGATAGGGTGATAAACAAATAATTTTTTTATGGGGCCTAACCTGGCAAATAAACACTACAACAAGGATACCAGCCGGGAAAAATGATGTGTGGGAGGGAAATATATAATGCTT
>NW_022698431.1:0-716 GCF_011630105.1 Anneissia japonica
ACCAACGATATTTTCTGTTCCTGCGGGTAAGTAGACATTAGCGACTGCAATTTGAGGAGCATCACATCACGATATCCCAACTAAATATAAATGCTCGTGCCCTTAAAGGGAGATTGGGTGTAGTGGCTCTACATTGTCAGCTGCTTTTTTCGATTATATTCAATATTTTTTCTTGTAACTATAATTTCAACTAACTTTATATCTTGTGTCTGTCAATGGACTGAGACGGGTAGGGTAGCACCTCTACAGGTTGCCAGCTGCTCATTCCGGGCATCTAGAGGTGCCAGAATGTTGTTTACCAACAATGATGGGAGATGAGATAGATATGCACTCAGACCCCACTAAACTGTTTAAACATTGTAGTCATAGTGGTGACGGATCTAAAGTTTAGAAGCGCAGCCAGATTGCTTAGTGTTCCCCCACCCAAACCCCGCTTCGGCGGCAGTTTCAGCAATAGAACTTTTCGAAACTTTATTCGGAAGGCACCTTCGTAACTTTTAAACGTTCATGTTGTCGAATCGAGACATGCTTCAGGTATAATTGTAATACATATTTTCTCTTTTTGTTCATCAATTGTACTTACGCCTACATATTTATGAAAAGAACTGGCCTGATTTTAAATTAGAGTGATGTATGTGCATTTCTACATACACACACACGCTACACACACATATATATATATAGGCCTATATATATATATATATATATAGGCCTAT
>NW_022698432.1:0-562 GCF_011630105.1 Anneissia japonica
AAAGCAGTCTTAAAAATTAAGTTAAACATCACCTTAAGTTAAACTAACGAATAATGAGTAATATTGTTTAATCAAAAACATAAATTATGAGATATCAATTGTTAATAAGATACCGGTACATATTTAAAACAATCCAGTTAAATATTTTGCATTTGTTTCCAATTGGAAGATAATAAATTACTTAGCAGTAATATATACAAAATAAATAATTTCAATATGTAATCGATTATTGTTAAGTCAGCTCAGACATTAGACTCAATGTGATGAAAGCCTGAATAATGTCACGGGCACTAGTGGTCACAGACATAACAGTCAATGCCTAAATGAAAACGACACGAAGCGCTTTGTGTCTAGTTTAGAATGGACACTCATGAAAAACGTGTCTGTCTGTATTAGAGTCTTTCCTTTAAGTATATAGTGGCATTCGCTTGTGGTCACCTTATAATGTACTCAGTCGGCATTCTTCTTTCTATGCCAGTTGAAAATGTGAGCATCCCGACTTTGCCCTCCTGCTATTGGATAGAATGCATCGCGTACGTGTACATTATGTAGCATAACCCTT
>NW_022698433.1:0-1526 GCF_011630105.1 Anneissia japonica
TCTTTATGTTCGTCAATTACTGCCATGACACCAATGGTGAACACCATTGTTTTCAGGAACTTAAAGGAAAACATAAAATTAGCCATTTCAAACCACACTACAGTACAGAAACTCAAGACATCACGAAATTCCTGCCTGTTGGATACGATTACATTAGCAAACATACAATCTAATAGGCCTATAGCTGTATTGAAAACACTGAATGTTGCCCAATACTTTAACAATGAGCGCGTCATACCCTTTTATAACACTTATGTAGAATCATTTAAAGATTTACCAAAATACATTTGACTTGATTAAGCATTCTCAAATAGAGCAAATATCAAAAGTCTAGGGCTCTGATGATAGTATAGAGTGACAGCCCACAATCAGAGCTTTAGGAACAAACTAACTACTGCTACTGCTCCATTGGCTCTAGCTACGGTTTGTGGTACAGAGTTTAACATGTGTATTTGCAAACACAATTAAATTTTTTTTTTTGTATTTATCTTAACATTTTAAACTGTCACTAATAATATACTAGTAATAATAATGATAATGATAATGTTGATAATAACAATAATAATATTAATAATAATGATAATGATAATGTTGATAATAACAATAATAATATTATAATAATGATAATGATAATGTTGATAAGAATAAAAATAATAAAAATAATAATAATAACGATAACAATAATAATAATAATAGGCCTAATAATAATAACAACAACGACGACGACGACAACGACAATGACAACGACAACAACAACAATAATAATAATAATAATTTTAATTTATAATATAGATAAATACACAAAATGACAGGTGGTCTAACAATTTCCAGTGAAGACCAGTGTGGTCTAGAGATAAGCTGGGGTCCCAGAAAGAAAAAAATAGACATTTGGTTTAATACGTTTTAGCACGTATTGTCCCACAAAAACTTGTTTTTAAAGAAAAAAAATTGTTTTGGTTGATGGTAAGTTATACTTGTCCAAGCAAGGGCTTAAGTCCCTTCAACAGTTCTGGCACTGCCACTGTATTTAGCTTAATGTCAGCAATTACATGTATTTTTCTAGGCTCGTAATACAAATTGATGCTTTACTGCTTCATAATTATTGTAATATAAGAGTGTATGATCGTAAGTCTCTACATTTTAATAAATAGTTCATATAGTACCTGGTCAAAGGCAGCTAGCCTAAACGGGTCACTATTTCCAGATGAACTGAATATAAGGCTCGTCATTGGATTATCTTTAAATCGTTCAATTTCATCTTTTGGAGAAAATTTAAAAAAAAAGTAAGAGAGCTTTTATATTCATCCAAATTGTATAAATTATACTTCTACAATATTCCTTCAAGCGCATTAGAAAACATTATAGTTCTTGATGCATGGCAAATACACAGGGATCAATATGATATATATATATATATATATAAGTATATATAAAGTATATATATATACATATACATATATACATATATATAAACATATATATATGCATATATACACATATGCATTATATACATATACATACTTATC
>NW_022698434.1:0-1074 GCF_011630105.1 Anneissia japonica
TATGGCCTTTTTCTGTCAAAGATTTGGCTTGCTACCAATGCAGTTTTTGAAATCTCTAGGCCTAACCTTAGCTAAGCCTGCCTAGGCTAGCTAGGCCAAGGCCAGTCTGGCAAAAAAAAAAAATAATATTTCTGAGGGTGTGACACTAAACAAGTATATTTTTGTAAATTTTCAAAATAATATGATATAAAATTAATATAAAATAAATTTTATTTATAATTATATTATTTTTAAAAATTCCAATAAGCAGTATATATTTAATATGAAAACAAAATCACAGATATAAAATAAAAATTAAATGAATGATAAACTTAACTTATTTTTAAAAATAAATTAAGTATAATATTAAATTTTTATTTTGTATCATGATTTTTTTTCTTCATATTAAAAATTTTCTGACACTGAAGTAAATAAATGGACAAGGTATAGACTGTAATAAATGTACAAGGTATAGAAATCGATTTTTTATACTCACTTGGCTATTTCTTTGTGATATTTATTGTACTACACTCACCATAACAGAAAATATTATATTAAAACACACAAATTTATAGAAGTACATCATTAGTTATTTTCATACAATTTATTTTCCGAAAATAATGTTGAGTCGGTATCAATATATTTTACTAGTTGAGAAGCTCATTTTGCTAGTTACATTTTTAACAACTAGCAAATGTTAGCAATAGGTTGCTAGTGGCTGAAAAAGTAAATTTCTAGCCCTGGTGCATGTGGTAATCGATGGTTGAAAATCTGGCTAAAAGAAAACATTCATATTGTCCACAACCCAAACACTGTCATGTGTTTCACATCTTTAGGGCCAAGTCCAATGTTGTCATTAGATGATAATGTGTTCTCTTGTAAAGATGACAAAATTATTAATGTTGGTAAAAACTTCACATCAATCATCGTAGTATCTTGTGTCAGTGCAATTTTCCTGGCAATATCTGTAGTGATCTTTAAATTCCGTCACGCCATCCGAGTAATTCTTTACGCCAGGTTCGGCATGGCAGTCTTACATAATGAAGACGATCAAGACAATGTAAAAACATACGATGCATATATCTGCTACAGTAG
>NW_022698435.1:0-1141 GCF_011630105.1 Anneissia japonica
TGTAATTCTTTCTCTGTCAATATTGTAGAATTGTATCAGAATGGTATAAATCAGAGTGGTCAAATAAATTATTGCAAAAACCTTCATTAATTAATTATTCAAGACTTCAAGTTTCTCCTAAATTACAAAAAATATTTGTTGGACAAAACAAATTTTCTTGGGGCAAGCCTTAAATTTAAATTAAGATCTAATACACTACCCCTTGATTGTACAACGTGTAAATGGTCAAATGATGTTTCAGGCATTTGCATCCTATGTGAAAGTGGAGAAATTGAAGATGCCAAGCATTTTTTACTAAATTGTCCCGCTTATAATATCGTTAGAAAACAACATTTAACAAATCTTGAAAATGACCTTCTACTCTGTAACGATTATGATACATGGACACTTTTTTCAACAACAAATGACGATATTAAACTTCAATACGTTTTAGGAGATTCAGTTTTTATTTGTGATGAATCTACCTCTATTTTTGATAATTTCTGTAAAAAATACATCATGAATGCTTGGGAGAAACGCTCACAACTAAAAAATTCACAACAATAGTTTACTGTAAATGTATCGTTGCTTATCAAACTGTGTAATGTTAATTTTTATTTATTTTTATTTTTTTATTTTTTTTTTACCACAAGTGGACTGTACATCGTAGTCTTTATTCCTTAAGTTTAGTAGGTCTACCTTGGTATTATCTTTTTGTTGTAAGACTTTTACATCTTTAGATTTTATATTTTGTAGGTTAGTTATTTTAAGCATTTACTTTACAGTTGACCTGTAAATATTTCTGAGTATGAAATGGAATGTGAAATGTGATCTCATCTAATTTCATATGTTATTTTTCTACCTTTCTTTAATTTTGTAATATTATATACAGTCGATTGTTATTTATTTTGTTTGTTAAATTTTTCCCTTTTTTTTTGTTTTTGTTTGTACGAACGCACCAATTTTCTATTGAGTGCCACCGATTCAAAGGTGTATGCTCAAATAAATAAATAAATAAACTGCGAACACGAGTCAATCAAACAGAAGTATAACGTCATACCCGTGAATCGGACTATCACGCTTGAGAGATTTTTTTACCCCATGAGAGGCAATCGTGGATTGGATGGATTTCATATTTTCTTATTTTCCGATAAAACTACCC
>NW_022698436.1:0-583 GCF_011630105.1 Anneissia japonica
TCCTATGTCGTTCGTCCGGTCGGCGCTGGATATGGTGGACGTCCGAGCTTCCACGGTCACTTCGTTGCTTACAACGATAAGGAGCTTCGCACGATCTCGAGATGGTTTCCCGATCATCGAAGGACCGACCGAGGACGCCTGGCCGTGAAACTCAACTCTCGCGTGCCCGCCATCTCGCCACTGCGTGCGAACGGGAGCGTGCTGCAGCTGTTGGATCTCAACGGAGACCGCGATCGTCGACCGAATCAACGTTCGCTGGAGGTCAACCGAATTTTCGAGGAGATATTAATCAACGGCATACGGAGATCGAGCATACTCTCTACGATCTCGAACCGAGGAAGCCTGCCGACTCTGCATTCGAACGAAGACCGACCGACGCAGCAACGTTCGCGCTCCGCCGGCGAAGTCGACAGAATTTTCGACGAGATATTAGTAAACGGCGTCCGGAGATCGACCTTACTCTCACCCATAATCGATTAAGATCGAGACGATGCACGTCCGAGTCGAGTCCACGTGCAGCAGAGCGGCCGTCAACTTCTTCTTAGTCAACGTCGTTTCGTCGCAGACCATCGCGCACCGGTAT
>NW_022698437.1:0-1170 GCF_011630105.1 Anneissia japonica
AAGCGATTATCAGGCGAAATGTGACCTCCAGGTCAATCACTGCAAAGACTAGATAGTATTAGGCGCGAACTTTCAAAAAAATTTGTCCTCTTGTTCATGTCCTAGGCCTAGAAACTAAAAACGTCAACAAACTTATAATTATAAACTTGCAATTATTTTGTGGGGGGGGGGGGGGATATTGGGCCTAGGCCTCTCCGCTCTTTTGGGCCTACCGTTGTCCTCGTTTATAATTGTGCCGATGAGCACAGCCAAAAACATTTGCCTCCTTGCCGAACATCGTATCTTACTCCTCGTCATCATGACAGGAATGAACAAAAGATACTATCCTATACAGTTAGGAAAACAACGTGTTATATAAACAAAATGGTGACGTAATTTCCGTCACGAAAACCAATTTTCGAAAAATTGAAAAAATGCAATTGCAACGCCAGCAGGCTGTCTGGTACTCATAAAAAAAAAAACTGTTTTAAAAAATTTTGTTGTTAGTAGTCAGAAAAAATCCTGCAACACTGACAGGAATTGAACCCAGGACCCTCAGATTGGAAGGCAAGCGTCTTAACCACCAAGCTATTAACTCCATGCGATTCAAATAACAGTTAAAAGTATGTATTTTGATGATTTCATTTTCGTTGGTAGTTCTAATGCCAGGAGTCTATTTTTTCAGCTTGGGTTGTATTTCATATCAATTACATCCTGCAGTAATTTATTCAGTGGAGTATATAGGCTGTCTCTTATACACATCTAGATGTGTATAAGAGACAGGACCTCAACAATGTAACTTTTAATGTTACGAGGGAGCTAGCCGGCAGATTAAAGTGGTATGAGGGCATTTTTAAACTAATTTAGCGTAATGCTTTATAAATATCCAGTTGTTGGGGGGGAGGAGGGGGAATGCACACACTATGCACAGCCATGATATGCCACTGAATTTATTCTACAAGTTCACAGTTCATAGATGTGTAGGGATTAAAGTTCACCAAACAGTATTGAACTGTTGATTGTGGGTTGGATTGGGCTTTTTTTTTGTTTGATATCTATTTATGTGTGGGTGTACATTTTAGCCTCCCCTCATCTTAGCAGGTGAGTGGGAAGGGGATTTACTTTACCTGAATTATGATACCTTGATCCTGATATTCATAGTGGAGTGCTTGCGATAGAAAGTGAGCATAT
>NW_022698438.1:0-693 GCF_011630105.1 Anneissia japonica
TAATACATTTTCATCTACTAATAAGGATGGATTGGTACAAACGACCTTATGAAAAATATATCGCACCCCGATTTTACGCTTATAAGCGTCGATATAGTGCTCCCTCACGTTATTAAACAAGGTAATGACAGCAAAGATACAGTAATATTATAAACCACGAATAGAAGCACCGGGCTTAATCTCGAGAAGCCGGAAAAGAAGCCCCCCCCCCCCAATCTTCAGTTTGCAAAAGTAATCTCGAAAAGAAGTCCATGGGCTTCTAATAAGTTAACATGAGCTTCTTTCGAGAAGGTATGGCTATACTCATCCAGACAGACTGACGTTATCTTTGGTGATCATGATAGCGTGTCAGTATTAATAGTATTGTATTATGCTCAACTCCAACATGGTTAGAAAAAAAAATTAAACATAATTTTGAATTCCTTAGTTGAAAAATGATATATCGCCGTCGAGCACTTAGGCATTCAATATACATCGAAGAGTGCGCTATCTTTAGTATTTAGGTTTGCTAATGAACATAGATATGTTATAAAAAGGGCATGCAATCCCCTAACACCAATAAGGTTGGACTTAGAGACGAGGAGTTGCGTACAGTGGAGTATAAAAAAATAGAATCCCAGTAACCCCAAAAATCACGCTCAAGTTGTTAAAAATCACCACACCTTATTTTGCAAGCTAGTGCCCCTCCCCCAT
>NW_022698439.1:0-3381 GCF_011630105.1 Anneissia japonica
GAGTTGTTTTAGTCGTGAGAAAAAATCCACTCCGCAAAGCAGGTAGCAAAGGAGTATGGGCACAGGCTTTGCACCAAATTCCGAAGCTGGCGACACTGCCAGGCACCTTATCTACACATTTTGTACCTGTACACAGTGCAACCATTTGTTCTCAACATAATGTACACTTCCTACAGTAGGTAATCAATTTCATGGCTTAAGGGACAACAATTGGTACATTTCCTTTTAGACAAAACAACACATAGAATAGATCTGTAGCTAAAGAAACAATTAGAATTTGCGTAGATAGAAACATGCAAAAATAACGAAGCGCCTCACAATGTTTTAGATTTTTTACATTGACCCACTCGCATCTGCTTATTATGCAGTGACGTATTCTACAGTTCCGCATAGAAAATGTCTTACAAACATAGTTAGAAAGCTAAACATTACCACTGCATCGTATAATATCATTTTCCCATTATTATACCTGTCTGATGTGCGAGACAAAAAAAAAGACAGTATATAGCGCCCTCTAAGTTTTTTTTATTATAGTGGTGGAACTGCTACTGTTTACACTCGTCAGTTGGTATAGCTTCATTAAAAGAATTTAAAATAAAAAACATTCAAAAAAAGAATTTAAATGAGCTGTATTGTGGACAAAGAAAAAATTGTATATAGCGCCCTCTACTTTTTTTCTATTATAGTGGTGGAAATGCTATAGTATATAGTTTTTGGTCGGTATAGCTTCGTTAAAAGAAATTTATATGAGCTGTATTCACATTTTAACAATTTAATGAATTCACTTAATTCTTATGAATTTTAGGGTATAATCGACCTATGAATTTTATCTGTCATATAATAAAACTGTTATGATGCTTCACTGTTATGAAGATAATAACATAGGTGTGGATGTTCATGCGTGAGACTCGCGCATTATGCGTGACAGCTGCCAGGTGTACAATTATGATATTATTCAATGCAATTTTACCTTGCTGGTGATAAATAGGTCTTCCCTCTTTACTGTGCCATCATCAATCTTAGCCTTCAAAGCTGTACCAACTTCTTGTTCATTCTGGTAAGCGCAGGCACAATCGATGTGTCGGTAGCCACAGTCAATGGCAGCTTTAACAGCATTTTCTACCTCCCCTGGCTTAGACTGAAGAAATGAATGCATATCAAGTGAAAATGTATTTAATTTCAATTAACTACAGCCTACTAATACAAAATATTATTTATATTAAATCTCATGATCAAGTTTATCATAGCACTCACACCATAAAGCAGTTTGTCTTAGTTCATGATCAGACTGTATAGTAAGGCTTGCACGGGTAATACAGTTGAACCCAACAATTTGGCATGTAAAATAAGATTGACTTAGAAATTACCCGAGTTAGGCAAAGTTGACTTAGGCAAGTGTAATTGTATACCCCTGCACAAAAATTAGGTCTATAATTTGCACTTTGAAAAATAAAAGCCGATTACGATTCAGCTCACTTATTTTCCTAGTGATTTTTCATGCAAATTATGTTTGCTTTTCAAAACATCCTCCGAGCAAAAAAAAAACAAAAAACAAAACTTTCCAGTGTGGGTTCATAAATACAATGCATTCAAATATGTGCTGCTGTTGTTATTGACTTGCCTGGTAAGGAGTAAAAAGTGCTTAAAACAAGAAAAAAAATACCACCACAATAATTTATGCAAAAAACAAGATTCTACTTCTACGCCTCCTAGCTAGCCTATTTGTTCCGTTCTTTGTTTTTGATGTGCTTTGAAATTTACTGTATTATCATACTTTATATTATTTGGCTGGCCTAACACAAGTTTTGGTTGATCTTTTAAACCGAATGTACTTTCAGGACCATTGCCTTTTTCATTGTTAACATGTTAAATTACTATTATTATCAATTATTCCAATATTATTATTGCTAGGTACGACGGCCGCCGTACCAATATTCTGATATGATCGTTTTCAAATATAAGCCTATTTGTTAATGTAATCCTAGATGGAGCTGAGATTATTATGTTTTGAACTCTCACGCCGTACCAATCAATAAATGCTTCCGTCGCCCCTGTTAATTGCTCAATTTAATTATTTTCTACTGTTTATCTAAGAAAAGATGAAAGTAATAAATGTTGTTGAAATGAAATATTTTTGTTTAAGTACAACTTAGAGCTAGTTCTTGAATTGGATAAGCTTACTGAATATGAAGCTTTGATTTGCATGGTTTTCACCAGTACAGTAGGCCAGTCTAGGGGGCCTAGGCTAGGCCTACTACAGTACTACTACTACCACTACTACTACTAGGCCTACTACTAGGCCCAGGGCTAGCTAGGCATAGTACTACTAATAATACAACTAGAAATTGCAAATTGCAAGTGAAGTGCTGCGAAGTAAAACTGCATAAAATGTTCTAAACAAAATTATTTTTTGCGAGTCAAGTGAAAATAATGAATAATAAAAATATAACAAATAATATGAGACACGACCCATTGTCTATATTAGAACAGCGTTGGTACCGTGTACAATAGACCTTTCCGGAGTTTCAATCAAACTTAACAACTGACTAATCAGAACAGCGCTAGGAATACGCGCGCGTCTCACAAACACACGTGTTGGCCCACAAACGCACGTGTTCGCGTATGTTTTAACACTGTCGCTTTGTGGGACCTTAGCAACAATATCCAAGGGGCGGGGCTTAGCGGAAAGGTCCATAGTGTTTTGCTGCAGTGACATCTCGCTGCTGGCGACTCGCTGCTGCTGGCCGATGACTCGCTGCTGGCGAATCGATCTGCGCATGTGTATAAAATGGTATTTATTTCCGAAAACACTATTATGCCAGTCTACAACAAGCGTCGCCTAAATGTAATAATTAGCACGTTGAAATAGGCTAGTAAATAATTTTAACTGGGTTCGTAAATAATATTGGCCTCAAAATATTGTGGCTGAGACATGAGCCGATTAGAAATAGGAAACCTAGAAATATAGTAAAAACGCTGAATAGTACTCCAGCGTCGCGACATGCGGACGTTGGTACGAGTAGGTTAGTCTACAAACGTCGCCTAAAGTAATTGATTTTACCCGGCAGAACGAAAGAAGGAAACTCCGTTTTTCAGTTGTCTTAGGCACAGGTTTTTTGACAAACAATGACCTTTCAGAGGTCAAATTGCTGTCAAGAATATGAATTGGCTGCTTCGCAGCAACTACTACCAAAGATACTAGAAATACAAGATAGAGTTCTCGCATTGTAAAAATGAGGCAGAAGTCGTGCCCAACGTAGGCGCCCTTCTTTTTAGGTAGTTGCTAAATACAACGGGTTCAGCCGAGGGGGCGTGCCTTGTATATGGTGACGTCAAGTATAATTAAGCCGTCTACCAAAAAACATCACACTACACTGTGTG
>NW_022698440.1:0-631 GCF_011630105.1 Anneissia japonica
AAACGTTATGCAGTTGGCCACTATTTATAAGGTGCATGTTAAATAATGCAGTGCACTCTAAAAAAATTAGAGAAAAAATTACATTGCTGTTTGTATGTTTTACTTTGTAAAAATCTCACAGCTTTGTTCAGCCATTTTCTTACTGTCTGCCGTCCTTTTATTGTCGGGTGGACAAGGTCAAGGTAAATGTAAAAACAATCTTATTCATCCAAAATGGAAACAGATCTCTATGATCACAAAACAATGGCTGTTTGGTCTTGTGCCAGTCATAATTTGCCAGTGGTTCGCCAGAACACAATTTAATGTTATACCACGGAAAGTGTTAATTGCTTAATTCAGATATTAGTAACAAAAACCAAAAAATTAAAATGTTGTAACTATACGTCTTGGCATGTGTTTTGTATTTGTGTGAAAATTTGTTATTGTAGTTACATTTTCAGTAAATTGTTATATAAAAAAATGCTTCATGATAATATATAGAAAAGATTTCTTTTCTCAAAATCATTAATACAGAACTTGGAATTCTCTCCCTGAAGATGTTGTTCTGGCTCCCTTGGTGGACTGCTTTAAAGCAAGACTAAGTCGATGTGGGCTTACAAATGCCACTCAGGCTTAATCCTTTCCCACTACA
>NW_022698441.1:0-1105 GCF_011630105.1 Anneissia japonica
ATGTTCCCGACATTATATATTTCTTGATCCGAGTGTTATATTAATGGTCAAATATTCTTTTTTCAAATATTGAGCTTTCTATTGGATGTACAAGATAGAATAGCATCAATAGAGTAATGACTTAAGTAGAAATCAGGGTGCAGCTGTACGGTATACATCAGCCTATAATATCGGTATGTGAAAAGACACAAAACAGTTTATGGTGAAAATTGACAAGATTTTATTTATACGAATTAACACATTCTAAAGATTGAGAGTGAAAAATTCTAGATTGATGTTAAGTTTATTGCTCAAAAGTGTCAAAATATAAATTTGAAAGATTTTTTTCTTATTTTGAGACTACTATACTTGTTTTGATACAATAAAAAAATAAGTGTCCCCTTAATAGGGGTTAAATTGTATTGATTTTACAATTTTGTACTCAGAAAGTGTCCCCATCCTCTTAATAGGGGTTGGCTGTAGTGTTAAAAGATATATCGCCCCTCATTTTCATGGAAAAGTGTTCCCTTAATATGGGTGTCCCCTGAATAGGGGTGTTCCAAAATAGGGGTTCTACTGTATTTATTGTTCTACAAAATAACATATTCAACACCAAATTTAACATTATTAATATAACACTATAATTATTCTTATACCATAATATTGTTAGCTGGGACGTTCTATCCACTGTTGGAAGAAAAGCCTCAGTATTGTAGTGCCACATGGATCAATATGGTCTAAATATTGATTTGGAGGGATAAATCAATTTTATCCCTCCATATATGGCAATGCCTACATTGATTGTTGAGAACAAGTCTTTGGTCCTCTTATTTGGTCAGACAAGTTGTGACCAGTCAGTGGACAGGTCTGTCCTACAAGGACCACTGACCACTGGTAAAAAATTTCACCTGTGGAGGAAAACTATGTCTAATAAACCCAGTCTTTAAAATGTTCATGTTAAATTACTATATCTTGTGAAAAATAGGAAAACATTTAAATCAATTATTATTTCATACATGATCATTAAGGTTGATTTTGATTTGATATCATGTCACTTACCATGACATGTTCCATCTGGTTGCTCCGTGAACCCATTGGTGCATAGACATCTGTAACTTCCAGGTGA
>NW_022698442.1:0-779 GCF_011630105.1 Anneissia japonica
ATTAAAATTCTTTTTAGTATCCTGTTATATCTTGTACTTGAAAGTAAATATCATTACCACTGAGCGGTCATAAGCAGGCACCAGTGTGCTAAAATAGACCCTTAAATTGGCTTGTATGTACGTGGGTAATCAATTTAAAAGCAAGATTAGTAAATATGTAATTTAACAAAAATTGGAAGTTGATAACTTGTTAGATCATATAAAGCAAAATCCGGTACTTTAAATTAGTTGGTTATATGTTTCTACAGAATCTTACATGTCTTTAATATAGCATTGAAAGTAAATTAGAATTTTACAGTCCACATAAAATATTTTATTATACAGTATGTTTTTTTTCCCCTCCATGTTACTATCTGCAATATATATGACTAACACAATGCTGCTTCTTTATTTCCACCTTAAATAACCTTTTTTTTTAGGCTAGATAATTATAGCCTAGACAATGAAGCTTTATATTTTAACCATTAACATTTTATTATATCCTGTCTTATCTGTCCTTTCCTTCTTAGCTCGCATACAAACTTTTCCACAATGCCGGAATATTTGAGACGTTTCGCATACCAATCAAAAACTTCATGCTTTACTTCCGTGCCCTGGAAAATGGATATCGAGACAATGGATGTAAGTTGATGCTTAGATAATGTTCCCTATGTTGTATTTATATAGTGCATAATGCCAGGCCTGCTACATGTACTTAATCTCTTTAATAGCCATGAATATTTGAATGTTTTAGTTTCGTCTGCAAATTCTTTCTATGACAAATTGATGAAAATTGTGTA
>NW_022698444.1:0-628 GCF_011630105.1 Anneissia japonica
AAAAAAACAACTCATTTAATTATACTTCTTTAAGTTTGACCATTCCAAGAAAATGTTTTGATACAAGACCGAAAATCAACCCGTTAAGACAGAGGTTGATTAGAGACCATTATTTTGTCTCTCTAATTGTAGATAAGCTTAAAGGGGTTTTAAAATTTATATTCTCATCCAACGAAGAGTTGCTTGAAACTAATAAATAGAATAAAATTTGTATTACTCTATAAAATATGATGTAATATTAGACTGCTATAGACCTTGAAGTTTTCAGGATTGCTCACAGGATGGCAAACTAAAGCATGACTATCAATCAACAGATTAACGCAATGAATTCACGATATCGTCGGAGAATAAAAGTCATCATGTAATTTAACCGTTAGTAAAACCACCATGCAAAACCCAACTACAATACAAGGGGTACAAAATGAAATAATGGTAGGTAATGATATAGGTCAACATACGGTAAGTAAGGGGGTAGAACATATTGAAGCTTCATGCGTATATTGATTGATACAATTTTGAATACGTGCTATATGCTCTTCCTTATGTTATTTAATAATAATAATTAATAATTTTGGCTTATATAGCGCATTATGCTAAAGCCTCAATGCGCTTAACAGTAAAAATAAAA
>NW_022698445.1:0-776 GCF_011630105.1 Anneissia japonica
AATCCACTGGGTGGTTGGTCAGGAACTCAAAAGTGAACCTACTGTAATCTGTATTGCGTGAGCATGAGGTCCTCAACCACCCGGCTTCACAAAAATGCACTCTTGAATGATCATATAAAAAATGGTATTATGCACCTATGTAGTGGCAGTTCATTGATTATATAAGTTTAATGAATGTTTGTTATTTTTTTTATTATTTTTTTATTTATTTACTATATTTTAAGAAGGTAACTCTTACAGTACGAAGCTGACAGAGTTAGTATACACTTTGCTTATTGACTGAACATTAACAAAATTGTATTTTATGCACCTACTGTATATAAGCAATTCATTGATTATATAAGTTTAATGAATGTTCATTATTGTCAGTGGTGGATCCAGAAAGTCAAAATAGAGGGGCCCGGGGAGGATCTATACGACTTTAGCCCCGCCGTGGCAGGTTGGGTCTGAGGTAAGGAAATTTGCGATTTCAAATCGCACTCTCAGATTTAAAATTTGAACAAAATTTTCTTTATATCTCCATTTCTAATAAAAATTTTGAACAATTTAGGGGGACCCGGGCCAGCTCGGCCTCCCCCTTGAATCCGCCACTGATGATTGTGTTAGTATGCACTCTACTTTAATTGACTGATCATATAAAAAGAAAGTGGATACATAATTATGTCACCGTAAACAAATCAGTAAACATTATGTTTACTTGAAATAAATAACGCATGCAGTCAATCCTTGAAATAAACTTGCATTATCGGTAACGTAAATTTATCGATTCTGGGTTA
>NW_022698446.1:0-509 GCF_011630105.1 Anneissia japonica
CGTGTGTATACGTGTGTATACGTGTGTATACGTGTGTATACGTGTGTATACGTGTGCATACGTGTGCATACGTGTGTATACGTGTGCATACGTGTGTATACGTACGCGTACACACGTACGTATACGTACGTATACATATATATATACATATATGTGTATGTATATATATGTGTATGTACACAAAGCAGTAACAAGGACAATATTTGCACTGCTGTTGTAGCAGTGAAGAGAATTAGGTCAGCGTCGTAGTCTTTGCGGACGCGATTTGAAGCATTAACAAGACTAAAATACATTCCATAAAGTATATTTAATTCTCTGATTTATAGTTTAAGAAACGTTTGAAAATAATATATTCAATGTCACCAAGAATGCTCTATGCAATTCAATTTGAATGTAATTGTATCCGCTTTCAACACAGTGCTGTGTTACCCACTTCGCCTCCGTTATCATCTAAAATCAAATGCAATGCAGTCAGTCCCGTGTACACTTATATAGGGTGATGTATGCAA
>NW_022698447.1:0-1038 GCF_011630105.1 Anneissia japonica
TACTAACAATCATAATGTTAAAAACGCCATAAAAGAGTGCCTCACTTTTTACTAACAATCATAATATTAAAAACGCCATAAAAGAGTGCCTCACTTTTTACTAACAATCAGAATGTTAAAAACGCCATGAAAGAGTGCCAAGTATGAATAACCTAAAACACGGTGTGTACAGGGGAGGGAGGGGGTGGACTGGAAATAATAAAAGGAAAAGGTAAAGGTAGGACGTAAAGGACATAATAGTAAAATAATACTAGTCAGTTGAGCAATTAGGCAATTATTAATAATAATAATATGCCAAATTTTGCATTAGTGGGGTAAGAAGATCCTATTTATGAAGAGCGTTAGGGCTTTAAAGAAACACTAAAATAAATTGATAATAATAAATTACTTCAACCATAAATAAATCCTATAGGATATACAATTTGTATTAATTTATTTTCTAATAGCTACTAGATTAGTAAGATAATTAAGTAGGACTGCATTAGAAATAACAAGTGAGAAAAAGTTGTTAATGATAGCCTAAAATAGAAACAAGGACTTAAATTCAAATATTATCAATATTTATACCTCATTAAATGTAATCACCATAAGTTAAGAAAATAGCTTTAAGCTAAAATTTAATGATTTTTGAGCGTCATACACAAATAATTTTGATGAACAATTAACTTTTAATATCGGGGTTTATTTTCAGAATGTAATTTCTTAACTCATATTAGGACATGAATAAATTATAACATGCAGTTTATAATAAGAAAATTCTCCTTTCACCAGAGGTGATTCAAGAAATTTGCTGACAGTGGTCTGACATGTACGGCGAGGGCCCGAATCAAGGGGCCCACAAGAGTGTTGGTCTGAGTCCCGGAATAAAAATTCCTGGTATTGCGCATGGTGAGAGTTTTTATGGCTTAGTACGGCCCAAAATTTTGCTTTTAGACCACAATATTAGGGATTGGCAATTAAAATAACATTATTTAGATAAGCAAATTAATAATTTTGGTCTGAGAACTTTGATTTGGAAATCGGATGACGGGGGCGGGG
>NW_022698448.1:0-547 GCF_011630105.1 Anneissia japonica
GTGTTTTAATGAATTTTATGTTCTTCAAAATTCTAATTTTCTAATAGCAAAAAAAAAAAAAAAAAATTAAAAAAAATTGAAAAATCAGCTCACGAGTCCTGAAAAGGTAGGTCTAGAATTCTTTTCTTTTTCCACTTTTTTTGTTACCCAAGGGAGGGGGTCAGGACCCATGACCCCCCTCTCCCAGATCTGCCAATGTGAATTGCGAGAAAATGTAACTCGGTCTGGTACTGGATAAACATTTTCTTTCCCATCCTTCTCGTCCTTCTTCCCTCCTTTTTTGCATTTCCGATCATACAAAAATTTCCAGACATTATATATTTTACGCCAAAAAGTGGGGGGGAGCCCCGGCCCCACCCCCCGCTTCCGCCGGCCATGTTACAGGCCTCGAATTTTACCGTGGCCATTACCGACGGTGCCCTCCCAGTTGGCCTTGGTGCCCCTGAAAATGAAGCACGACGACGGCCACTACTTGCCTGCCTCTTTGAAGCCTTGGCCTCGCTGCCCTCACGATGCTTAATATAGATCATTTGACACGTAAAATAAA
>NW_022698449.1:0-631 GCF_011630105.1 Anneissia japonica
GACTCTTTATATATGTGATTAACTTGTGAACATCGGTAAAATAGGGGTGAGGTTGGCAAAAAAAAAAACCCCTCCCTCCCTCATCAGTTTTTATTCTTTGATAGGGTGATAAACTAATAATTTTTTATGGGGCCTTACCATTATTTCGCTGAAACCCAGTTACCAGATGTTCGTGTAGAGCACGGGTAGGCATAAAAATTAGCCGGATGGCCAAAGTGAATTTCTTATTGAACACCGAGGGCCGAACAATAACCTTGATGTTTCCAGCGAGCTCCCAATATCCTCCTAACACTGCTTTTATATCACTTAATTCTCAGTTTTAATGTTACCTTTAATATATGATTGGTGTCGGGCGTTAAAAAAACAAGGTGTTTTATAGCTAATTATGATTGACAGACCGCAAATATAGGACTAATTTTTAATTCATTTTGATGTTACTGTTACTTTAAAACGTATGTAACACAAAAAAACTGAAATACCATTAGACAATCACAAAAAGGCAAGCAATCTTTCTCTTTCGTTCAAATGGTGGCTCTGAAAAGAGCCGTTTGGTTTGGGGGAAGATAAACAGCTTATCCACCGAATCCGTACAGAGTTCGGCCTTGTCTCTTCAAGGCGTAGACGACATCCA
>NW_022698450.1:0-1307 GCF_011630105.1 Anneissia japonica
AATTCGTATGCAACTACTCATTTTTTTTTTAAATTGTTATGTATGTATACACACATAAGCCCTATCTACTGTAATAACAATGGGAAAAAATTACCAGACCGTTTTCAAGATGGAAAACCTTGAATTTTGAAGAACATAAAAGTAATTAAAAGACACCTCAGAAGTCGGGAAAGCTCATTTCCCGCCATCTAGAAATCGAAATTTTCCCTGGGGAGGAATGTTGACCCCACCACCTAGATTTGATTCCAGATCTGCATGATTCAAATTCCCATTCATCTTATAAGTGCCCCCCCCCCCCCCCTTGAAAAACGTTCCGCCGGCCCTCTGACGGTTTTTACCGGGCTGACCAAGCCGTCGTACCGGGCTGGCTGGGTAAGAAGAGAAAGGAAAGAGGGGAGAGGGAGGGAAAGAGAAAGAAGGGGAAGAAAGAGAAAGGAAAAAGGAAAAGAGAAGAAAAAAGTAAAGACAAGAATAAAAAGGAAGATATAATGAACAGATATCACAATACCCCTGCCTGCAACCCATTCTCCACTTCAAAAAGTGTCCATAGCGCATTTGATCTAAGCCGCAAGGTATTCTCCGCAGTGGCGTAATAACCGGGGGACAAGGGGAAAATATCCATCTGTGGAAAGTCTTTCCCCATTGAATGCCCTTTTCACCCGGGAGAGTGCCTGAAAATCTCAAATTTTAAATCGCATATTTTGTTGAGGTAGGCCAATTTCCTCTAAAAATTGCACATTTTAGGGAGTTTTGATCAATTCCGACGAAATTAGAATTTAAAAAACAAACATTTTTCACGCGCTTCTCGCGCACTTTTTAATGTTAAAGCTTGTGCTTGCTCTCCTTTGCCTTCTAGGTTATAACACATAGTCCCAAACTCAAGAAAGAAAATTTAAGATAGGCTTAGATCGTTTTACCTAAAAGAAGGGCCTCAATGTGTAATGATGTTGAAAGAATATGTTTGTAATAAATAAAGCCATAAGGAAAATGCTTATATTCAGTTTTTAAAAAACGAGTGTGGCCATATATAACATAAGAGCATTTCTTGTTGGGGTAGGCCAATTTCCTCTAAAAATTGCACAATTAGGGACTTTTGATCAATTCCGACGAAATTGATCGTCGCATCATAAATAATGATTCGCGCGCATTTGTTAGGGTTAAAGCTTGTGCTTGCCTCCTTTGTCTTCTAAGTTATTTAAAAACATAATAGTCCCAAAACTTGAGAAAGAAAATTTAAGATAAATCGTTTTACCTAAAAGAAGGGCCTCAATGTGTAATGATGGTGAAAGAATAGGCCTATGAATTGT
>NW_022698451.1:0-555 GCF_011630105.1 Anneissia japonica
AATGCCAATTGAATGAAGCGTCACCGGGCGCGGGCAGCAGTTTATATTTTTCTGAGTCGTGTTTTGTTTTTTTTTACACACCTATGACTAGGCTTATATTATATTAAAGTGTTGTTTATTATTATTATTATTTTTTTTTTTTTCCTGTTTTTTACTTTCATGGCATAATATTGTTTAGCCACATTTTATCTGTATTTTAAGGTTCTAATTATTTAAATGTTCACTGCTTTTATAGCAGTCTTTTTACTATTGAATTGTATTGTATGTTATTATTAATAGGCCCCCTATTATTATTCTTTCTAGTGTTTTATTTTGCTTTCACGCTTTTTTACTTTTGATTTAAATTGTTTAGCCTCATTTTGTCTGTATTTCAAAGATTTAATTAAAATTTAAATGTCTACTGCTTTTATATTGTGATCCCCAATCTTTTTACTATTGAACATGTATTATTACCTATTATTATTATTATTATTATTAGGCCTATTATTTTTTATTATTATTATTATTATTATTATTATTATTAATGTTGTTGTTCTTTACGGTGTTTTTTACTTC
>NW_022698452.1:0-1160 GCF_011630105.1 Anneissia japonica
AATGATGTGCTCTATTCATTTACATTAAAAACTCATCTTGATAGAGTACGAGTTACTAGCCTTTTTGTGATCTTGGGTCACATTTTGTTGTGGGCTGATATTATCTGTTTCATGCTCGGCATACACGAAAAGCTTACTCTAACATTGTTTTTGTTGAATATCTTGTGAAGTGGGTTTTGTTGGTGGAAGTGCTTTTTGATGAGGCTGATGAACTTTCTACCAACGTTAGTTTCTATTAGGACGTTTGCTCTAAATTCAATTTAAATGGTCTTCACATCGACATATCCTACTCCGAACCGTCACCAAAATTAAATCATTTCTTTATTCGGTTATATCTAACACTCCCTGTAAATTCCAATTATGTATCTGCAGCCGTTTTTGAGGTAGGCCTATGTCGTAAAAAACCACACAAAACACCATAACGTGACACACACACACAAGCACATAAATTTACACGACTGAAAACATATCTCCTGGTGGAGATGATAATCATACTCATACTCATACACTCAAAATATTATTCATAATCATAATCATAATTATAATATCTATAATTTATAATAGTCATAATACAGAAAGTAACTTTCACCTACCTCAATTAGTTCAATAATATTAGTTGTCACTTTCTTGCTGCTAATACACACCTGTTGTTATGAATTACTGGGTTGGAACTAGTTTTATACTGCGCAATAACACAAAGCTATAAAGAAAATGGAAGAAAAAAAAATATACGACAGTTTATAGAGAAAGCCTGAGCACCGGCACTGAGTTGAAAAAATATATTCACGTACTTGTTATTCCACTAGCAGACATTCTCTTTTATAATTTATTTCCGTGTTGAATTGACTATAGTTTTCTGCCCACTAATAATCGACTATTTTCATTTGTTGATCATTGAGGCTTTAGTGAGATAAAAAAAATCTGTTAATAACAACATATTGGAATCAACTTTCCCCAACCGGGAGACGGATTCCAGTTTATCTCTAAGGTACATCACACCAAGACTTGAATTGCGTTTATTTTGTAGTTTGAAGGATGGTTTGTGTTGGTTAAATCTTGTTTTAAATTCGCACTTGGTGAGGCCTATGTATTACTTTGATTCGTTTGGTGTTGACACCGTTGCTTTGTATAATACGCCACTAGTTAGGCATTTACCGTCC
>NW_022698453.1:0-1643 GCF_011630105.1 Anneissia japonica
AGCTCCTGCATTCAATAATCCTAGTGAAAAACGTCAGGAATTTTTTAATAACCAAGACCACTTTCAAACCTCAGAGTGAGCATCAAGTGTTTTATAATCCCACCGCCCCCCCACCTTCCCCGGATAAATACAACAAAAATATTTGGCATACAAACACAAGAAGTTACTGTTAAAATAGAACTATTCATATAAAAACAATAAATATACAATCTCTTTTTGTGGCACAATTGGCATATACAAGCTTATAGACAAAAATATGTGTTTTGATGTAAAATTGTAAATAATCACATAATGACCACAAGTTAAGATGAGGACATGTTGATAATTTTAATTACTGCTTGAACAAGCACACTAGCTGGCAATATCTCACATAAGGCACCTTATATCGAAGGCTCATAGATGCTGCCTGTCAGCCAGGATCCATTACTGCAACCATCTTCTGTTCGAATGAATTGCAAGACGTATCAACTGCAAAAATCATCATTCTTAGAATATTCTTCGACATCGTTATTGGCTAGAACTTCAATATTGCCTGTAGTATAAAGATAAAGATCCTTTTAACAACCTATAGCATAAAGCATTCAATAGTCAATCCATAATCTTTAAGCATATATCTTTTTCTGGTCTACCAGTGCAGGCTTCAAACAAAAAGTCATTCCAACATCTAATGAAAACTGCTAGCCTGGCCTGTTTTGATTATACACCTAATTTGGTCAGTTATTTTAGAATGGTAGCTGTCGGCAACCATTCTAAAATTCAACTTTTTATCTGAAGATTAGATAAAACGTAAATCATCACACAACCACATATATATATATACACGACAAGATTTCACCAAAACATTTCCAACTTTTTCTTAAAAAATTAAAATCATAGGGGACGTGCACATAACACATACCGATTTCATGTTGCTCCATCCGGTATTTTCTCAGGATCTGTCAGTTCTGTGAGAGTCCCCTCAGGTTTGCTCCAACAGCACAGCCAGCTTGCAAACATACCTAGTAATAAACTAAGAAACAGTTTACAAACTAATGAACCTCCATTCGTATTAATAAGTTCCTTTTGTTGGTACCTGTTCTAAACTGTATTTGTGTGGATAATAATGTGTTCAATCAATCAATATAATGCGAATCTGTAGCCATGTGGCCGTAACTTACCTGGTCGCAAGATGTGCCGTGATTGTGGCCTCAAACAAGCCCAATGAAGTGATGGACAGGATGAACTTGGCCAGGACAACAAGCAGAGAGAAGTGGTAAGCTCCCATTGACTTGCTAAGGTGAATTGTCAGTAGTCCCAGTGTGCCTCCAAGAATCCCACTGGAAATACAAATACATTGCCATGGTTACAACGAAAATAATAATATTGTGTATAACTAATGTACAAGATTTATACTTTCATATTCCTCTGATTGTTGGAAATTTAGACTTCCATTTTTGTCAATTTCATGACCAGTGATTATCTGGTAACTATTTTTAACCACAAAGCCTGTAAAACCCGTTATAATTCAACATGGGTTTGATGGTGTGATGTGGATTTGGCTTTACAACATATAACATAGTTTATGTTACAACTAATATTTAGTCTCAAATTCTACATAACAGATTTTTTTAGTTTTCTTTTTTTGGAGGTTGGGGGGGGGGGGG
>NW_022698454.1:0-614 GCF_011630105.1 Anneissia japonica
TGCATAATACTCTATGTTAATGTTAAAGTATACTAACCAAGTTTGCAGTGTTCATAAGCATACTTCAATATAATAGCAAAGCAATTTGTATTTTGTTTCTTGTCATTATTTGTCCTTATTCAGCATGCAATTGGAAATTTGGGCAATATGCTATTAATAAAAAAAATACTTTGTTTAGATTATGCATTATACTACCATACTAACCTTATCAATTACATTGAGCATTACTTGCTGCGTATCATGTTACAATATGGAACTCTAATTTGTATATTTTAAAAGCATTGCTCATCAGCATACTTAAAACATGTTACCGTTTAATAAAAACAAAAAAAAAGAATTTTGTATTGTTACAAGTATATTTAATATTCTGTGTTAAAATATAGTGATGGAAAACACATTTGCATTCACAATTTTTGAAAAAAATGTATATTCAATATTGCATCAACACAATTTGCACTTTTGCACACTTAATGCCCTCCTAGTAAATTCCAATAATTGTATTATTGCAAACTTTCAACAATTTACTAAATTTTCAGTGTTGCATATAAAAAAAAAAATCGAGTGTTAAAATATAGTGATGGAAAACACATTTGCATTCACAATTTTTGAAAAAA
>NW_022698455.1:0-27003 GCF_011630105.1 Anneissia japonica
CTTCAGATAATAAACGATGCTATCGTAAAAATAGGTTTAAAGTAGTTTTTGAAAAGTAAATCAAGAGAAATTTTGACAAGCAAAATTTTAACCAACTGTAGAGTGTCAAATCTAGATTTGGTTTGTTTGGTTGTCGTCAGGTTTCCAGTGAGAAGACAAACGTTGTTATGGTATTTTTGGCCGCGCACGCATTTCGAATGCGCCTAGAATGTTATGCGCGTCATTGATGATTTGCGTCACGGTGAGCTACATATAGGCTTGGTATTGCTACTTGGCAACCGGGCAAAAGGAAGGTGGCCTTTTTATACTCTTTGACGTGAACACTCCTCGGTTTGCCAAGCTACGTACGTCTTGCACATCGCGTCTTCTGTATCCAAATCGTTTCGATGCACACATTTAATGTATATGAGTTAGGATTACCAATTTTCACATTAGTTAATTGCATTCATGATGTTGATAATTAAATAATAAGTAATTAGCACCGTAGGCCTAACGAAAGTGTGATTTATAATATAAATAAGATTTGTATATCGCTAATATTCATTCAAAGAAAAGGAAACTAGATATCCTATTATTTTAGATCATTGAAATTCGTAAATCCTATGCTAAACATAATAACAGTGACAGTTTAGTGTACTGTTTATTAATGCGAATGAAAATGATGCAAAAGAAACCTTCAGTATGAAAGCATAGTTATATAAAGGACAATGTCAGTGATTATAGTTTATTTGATTTATGTTCTCAAATGAATAATAATCGAAAATCATATAAAAGGGTCTACTAAATATATGAGATATTACTTAAGACAAAGTGCATGGTTGGAGACCAAAAGTAAGTTATAAAACAAACTTTAAGGCATGGCTATCAGTTAAAATTAGAATAAAATTAAATGAAGTAGTATAAAAAAGTATATCTATCCATCTATAAGTAACAAGATAAATGTAAAAAAGAAAACGAGTCAGTCTGGTTTAAAACGAATATACAATGGTATACAATGACCCAAAATAGTTGAAAGCGAGTATTAATTAAACTTAAAATAAATAGACAATTATATTATTTTTGTAACGCATACTTAAGCATTTTAACAATAAAGTATAATACAAACCTACAGTACCAAACCTGTTAATAGGGAACTTTCGATTGACCATGACGTAGAACGCAAAGACGTCACTAAAAATCATCTGCGCATGCGAGAACGTTAAGTTCTCATCGATCACGTACACGCATGAGTGATCCATTCCATCATTCGTCGCGCAAATCGAAAGCCCCTTATTATAGATATAGGCCCTAATTTTACTTTTTATTGGCGAAATGATTTTTCTATTGTTTCGTGTGCCTTTTATGTTCAAATTTAATATTTTTATAATTATTTGTAATTGATTTTGTATGTAAATATAGTGATGTTGTAAATTGCAATCTCCACTCTTGTAAGAATAGGCCTACTTAATGAACATTATTAATTCAGTTATATTCATTAAGCATTTTTACAACTGAATTAATAATATGATAAATGTTGGCAATTAAATTAGATTGGTTTAATGTTCTTAGTATAACAATAATTTATTTTCTATTGGCTTAATGATTTGTTTTCTTTGTGTGTGTGTGTGTGTGTGTGTGGGTGTGTGTGTGTGTGTGTGTGTGTGCTTCTTCGATTTTTTTATTTTTTATTTTTTTTTTTTACGATTTTGTATGTAGATACACTGAGTTTGCAATCTGGAATCCCCACTCTTGTAAGAATGCTTAATGACCATTATTAATTTAGGTACATTAATTTCTTACAACTGAATTAATTAGTAAGAATGATGATAAATTTCGGCAATTGAATTATATTAAATTGATTCAGACGGTTTAATTGAGCTTGGTATGCCTAATAATAATTCTACTTTTTTATTGGCGTAATTAATTGTTTTCTTTTGTTTTGTGTGCCTTTTTGCCGATTTGTATGTAAAATACAGTGATGTTAGCCCTTGGGCTTTTTAACTGCAAATGGTGTATTTGCAATAGATGAACTTAGGCCCATACACAGTGTGTATTTATTTATCCTAAAATGTTAGACATATACCAAAGAGTAGCCTATTACCCTATTACCTAAAAATTTTGCCAAAGCTGCCTACCAAGCTGCATTATTCCAGCTTACGCGAATCACCAGTGACGCGCACGTTCTAGGCGTATTCGAAATGCGTGCGCGGTCGAAAAGTCCATAACAACGTTTGTCTTGTAACTGGAAACCTGACAACAAAGCAAATTTAGAATTGACACGCTAAATAGTTGCTTAAAATATTGCTTGTCAGAATTTCACTTGATTGTCAAAAACTTTAAACCTATTTTTTACGATAGAATACGTTTATTATTCGAAGAAATGTCATCATCAATTACAAGGTATTTTAAAATTTATGGTGATTTTTAAAAGTTGTATTTATCTTACTATTACTATACTGGGCCAGCATTTTCAAACAACGTACAGACTAGACACAGTGGTGGCGCCAGGATTTGCCAGACCCATGTTCCCGGCAGACGGGCGATGTCATCAACAGGAGGGGGGAGGGGGGCGATGTCCCCATAAGGAAAGCCGATATTCCTCATGGTAGTCCAGGCGGGCGAAGCACCGGGAAACCATGACTGATAATTTAGGGACTTGAACAGCCCCTAGAAGAATCGTTGATCATGAGGAGGGGGGAGGGGGCAGGTAATTAAAATATTAATGTGAGACCAAGTACTAGAAGGGTCTACAAACACGCACCTCAGTCCTAATGATTGGAGCTAAGGTGAAGATATTTTGTGGGCAGTGGCATATCTAGAAGTCTTGAAATGGGGGTGCTGATATGGGGCGCGAATGTGTGAAGTGTTGGGGTGCGGGGGCTCGATGATCAGTTGAGGGGCGCTAATTATCAATAATATGGTGATTTTTAACTACTTGACCGTGATTTTTCGGGGTGACTACGGGAGGGGGAGGCGCAATTAAAACGCTACTGTTTGTGGGTGTCGCAACCCAAAAATAGCTCTTTCAGATTTGAAAAATGTTTTTAAAAGTGTCTTAATTTGATAATAAAACGTCCAATTTTAAATTTACAGTACATCTACTATTTTCTGTGATAAGTAGGGGGAAGGAGAAGTGCTAGGAAAGTGTACACACACCTCAGTCCCAGCATAGGCGAAAAAAAGACTATATGGATGTAGAAATTCTAAATGCCCGCGAATAGCATTGTCGGACATAAAATGGGTCATTATATATCATTAATGCATCATTAAACATGATTTATCAGGACCAGTATGTCCTTATACTGTAATTTGGTTTCATATCATTTATACTCAACTACTAAAATCGTGTTATTAAATTCATATTTACCTGCACCAGGCTTGATAAAGCAATTTCCAATAATCTGGTATGCAGTATATCATGAAAACAAAGAACATTACAATAATATGTTTTTTAAAATTTCTTAATTAGAAAACAACTTTCTTTTGGCTCTTAACCACTTTGAATAATGACCTTTAAATTGTATTTACCTTCATGGGACCAGATGGAGCAGTTTCAACTTTTTAATCCGGATATAAAATAAAGAATTTGCCAATAAATATCTCGAAAGGATTCCTAGAAAACAACATTCATTTGGTACTCAACCAATTAATGATTGACCTTAAAATTGTATTCACCTACACCAGGCCAGATGAAGCGATTTTGACGCGGCGATCCGTTAATCATGAAAAGAAGTGATAATAGAAAGCATTTATCACAAAGTTTGGAAAACAACCTTTCTTAACAATTTAAAACGTGATTTAAAATTCATAACTACCTGCAACAGGCCAGACATAGCAATTTATTACTTGATACTCAGGTGGTACAAATCATGAAAATAAAAGAAATGGACTATTATTTAGAAAGAAATCATAGCAGTTAGAAAACAACTTTCTTCGATACTAACCACTATATTTATCAGCACCAGACCAGATGAATTTATTTCGTAATTGGTACTTGGATTTTAACATGCAAATAAAAGAATAATAAAATAAATTTCTAGAAAATGTTTTTTAATTAGAAAACTTTTTTTATTTTATCTTCAACCACAAATATGATGTGACCTTAAAATTGAATTTACTTACACCAGCACAGATAAAGTGATTTTGACGCGGTGATCCATATCATGAAAAAAGAAATGGATACCGGTAATAAATTTCAGAACAATTTTTTTTTTCAACGTGGTCTTAAAATCACATTTAGGCGTACTTGTATTGGGCCAGATGAAGTAATTTGGTACTCCGATGTAAATCATGAAGAAATGAAATTAACAATAAATATCTAGAAAGCATTTTTTTTGGTACTTAACCACTTAAAAAGTGACCTTAAAATTGTTCTTACCTGCACCAGCCCAGTTTTGAAGCGTTTTTGACGAGGTACACCGTTAACCATAAAAAGAAAGGAATTTATATCAAATATCTAGTAAAGAACATCCTTTTCATACTGTAGTCACAAAAATACAGAAACTGACATGTAAAAAGCATTTTTGAGGATATTAGTTAACTACTAAAAAGGTAGGCCTTACTTCCACCAAGCCAGATGAACCATTCTTGACGTAATGCTCCAGTAACCATAAGGAAGGAATTGTCAAGAAATATTATCAAGAATTTATTTCTAACAATGCAAAACAATTTTGGTTTAGTTCACGTATTTAAAATGTACTATAGGCCTACTGTGTATTTACCTGTACCAGTCCAGATGAAGTGACTCTTTTATGCAGTGTCTGCAATTGAGCAACACATTTTAATAAACATTCTTTAAAAACGTATTTCTCCATGGTTAAATTAAACATGTTTTTACTTTGTTATCTACAACGTAATCACGTAATTAAGTGCATTGGCCGGCCTAAATGCATTAAATTGTTAACTTGGTAGACCCACCAATCATGCAACACTCACGGAAGAAGTGAGTAATGATTATAAACAGAAATCTCGTATTTTGGTCTTTTGGGGTTTCTAGATTGATGACAAAATAACTTATCACTTACCTTAATTTCTACAATCTCCACAAAATAGTACCCACCGTAAGTATTGTATTCTCTTCCAAAAACTTGGAAAATCCTGAAAAATCTTCATTGGCTTACCAGTCTTCGAAAGTATCAAATTTCATTCCATTCCCTCGTCCTGGTTTGCTCTGCAATTCTGCTCAATATTTTTATTCTAGTGAAGGCATCGCATCTCTTCTGTACAATAAAACTCTATAGCGTTTCTTTGCTCTTCAAATTGCCTGTACAGTACTTTACTTACCTCGTTCCCACAAGAAATCCGGTGACGCGCTTTCAACTGCTTCCCCCGATGGTTTGAAAATTATACTACAGTATTTATACTGTGTTATCTGGGGTACTATCATAAGCATAACACAGTGACCACATTGTTCTGAACATTTTCATCGACGATGTGTCCCACCATAGATAAACGTTATGTCGGTACAAGTGAAAAGCACAGTATCTGAGCTTGCTGTAGTACGAATTAACTATTGTGTTTAGTTGCTGCAGACGCCCAGACTGAAAAAGATCTAGATTTGGTTAAGCATCTGCGTGGAAACAGAAGCAGGCATATCTTCAGTTTCTGACAAATCCTTGTTTCCAATTCCAATTGAGCTGACATCGAACATCGATGGGATCAACTCACCGGGTGATAGATATAAATCAGAACTTTCAGACGTTGATATAACATCATCAAACATCAGTGGGATTACCTCACCAGGTGATAGATTTAATGTTGAAGTTTCAGATGTTGAGCTGTCATAAAACATCGCTGGGATTACTTCACCGGGTGAGAGATATAATTCAGAACTTTCAGATGTTGAGCTGACATCAAAACTCGAAGGGATCACTTCACCGGGTGATAGATATAATGCAGAACTTTCAGATGCTGAACTGATATCAAAACTCGATGGCACTTTATCGTATGATAGATCTAATGACGAACTTTCATATGTTGAGCTGGTATCAAAGTTCGACGGGGTCACCTCACCATGCGATAGATTTGATGACGAACTTTTAGGTGTCGAGCAAGCATCAGCATTTGGTGAGATCTCCTCACCATATGATAGATTTAATGATGAAATATCAGATGTTGAGCTGGTATCAAACATTGATGGGATAAATACACCAATTGATAAATTGAATTGCGAAATTATTGGCTGAACTTGTTGAAAAAGTTTCCGACTTTTTTGGAGTCGGGATGATCTTAGTTTTCGGAGTGGCACATTGTTTGAGGCTGCAACTTGCACAAGCTTGATAACTGGCATGATCGTCTGCAGTTAGTTTATCATCAACGAAATTTCTGGTTTGTTGATTATTATCCGCGATATTATTTGTTGATGTTTCATCGTTTCTTCGAATACACAGCAGATGAAGTACTGCTGTCCACACGCGGTTGAATAGGCCTACCGATCGACGTCTGGTTTGTGGCAATGATTCTGTTTCTTGTCCAGATCTGTTCAAAGTGAAAATAAAGCATTGATTCAATAATATGGTTAAATATTGTGAAAAACATCCGATAATACAAATATATCTAGCGTTAAATAATAATAATGATGATAAGAAATAAAATTAAAAGCACTGACCCCCCCTGGATTTATCAATCTCAGCTTAAGCAATGTCTTAAGTAAAAAAAGTTAAGATGTCCCTCAGGAAATACCTTAATGTGGTATAGGCCTATCCTAGCAAAATCTTAGCTTAAATTCGTCTTAGTTGGCGCATGCATACAATCGACTTTTTAACTTTAAGCAATTTTGAAGCTAAGCAATATTGATATATTTGACTTAAACAAGAAATTGACTAAAGACGAATTTAAGCGGATTTCTAGTTCATAAATTCGTCCCCTGGTTTTGATAAATCATGTTTAATTATGCATTCATGTTTAATTTATTCTTCAGTATAAATTAAAACACTTTTAAAAACTTTTTTCAAATCTGAGAGCTATTTCCTAGTTGCCACACACCCGGCCCTTGTTCCTTTCACCTCAGCTCTAACCATTATTCAGACTGAGGTGAGGTGAGTGTGTTTAGTACTTGTCTCCTCTCATCCTCACCCCCACGATCAATGATTCTAGCTGCAATGGCTGTTCCCTAAATTCTGAGTTTCGTTGGTTCTTTGCCCTAGGACCAGCTCCTCTCGTTATAATATTATAATGACAATTTAATAGTCTTTTTTCAGTAATTTAACCCACTTATTGGAACTGATTTGCTGCCATGGGGTGCGTTCGCATTCTCAGCCTACACCCCTCCCCCTGCCGTCAGCAGGGACATGGGATTTCCTCCCCACCGTCAGGTAAATCGTGGCTGCAGGACAGTGTCTAGTCCGAACCATGTTTGAAAAACCTGGCCTAGCGAAATGAAGCTTTTAAAAATCGCAATAAAAGTTTATCATATTTTCAAAATACCTTGTAATTGATCCTGACATGTCTTCTTCAGATAATAAACGATGCTATCGTAAAAATAGGTTTAAAGTAGTTTTTGAAAAGTAAATCAAGTGAAATTTTGACAAGCAAAATATTAACCAACTGTAGAGTGTCAAATCTAGATTTGGTTTGTTTGGTTGTCGTCAGGTTTCCAGTGAGAAGACAAACGTTGTTATGGTATTTTTGGCCGCGCACGCATTTCGAATGCGCCTAGAATGTTATGCGCGTCATTGATGATTTGCGTCACGGTGAGCTAAGTATAGGCTTGGTATGGCTACTTGGCAACCGGGCCAATAGTATAAAAAGGAAGGTGACCTTTTTATACTCTTTGACGTGAACACTCCTCGGTTTGCCAAGCTACATATGTCTTGCACATTCTGTATCCAAATCGCTTTGATGCACACATTTAATGTATATGAGTTAGGATTACCAAGTATTTTCACATTAGTTAATTGCATTTATGATGTTGATAATTAAATATTAGGTAGTTAGCACCGTAGGCCTAACGAAAGTGTGATTTATAATATAAATAAGATTTGTATATCGCTAATATTCATTCAAAGAAAAGGAAACTAGATATCCTATTATTTTAGATCATTGAAATTCGTAAATTCGTAAAGACCAAAAATAAGTTATAAAACAAACTTTAAGGCATGGCTATCAGTTAAAATTAGAATAAAATTAAATGAAGTAGAAGAAAAAAGTATATCTATCCATCTATAAGTAACAAGATAAATGTAAAAAAGAAAACGAGTCAGTCTGGTTTAAAACGAAATCAAAAGGTATACAATGACCCAAAATAGTTGAAAGCGAGTAAATTTAATAATTAAACTTAAAATAAATAGACAATTATATAATTTTTGTAACGCATACTTAAGCATTTTAACAATAAAGTATAATACAAACGTACAGTACCAAACCTGTTAATAGGGAATTTTCAATTGACCATGACGTAGAACTCAAAGACGTCACTAAAAATCATCTGCGCATGCGAGAACGTTAAGTTCTCATCGATCACGTACACGCATGAGTGATCCATTCCATCATTCGTCGCGCAAATCGAAAGCCCATTATTGTAGATATAGGCCCTAATTTTACTTTTTATTGGCGAAATGATTTTTCTATTGTTTCGTGTGCCTTTTATGTTCAAATTTAATATTTTTATAATTATTTGTAATTGATTTTGTATGTAAATATAGTGATGTTGTAAATTGCAATCTCCACTCTTGTAAGAATAGGCCTACTTAATGAAAATTATTAATTCAGTTATATTCATTATGCATTTTTACAACTGAATTAATAATATGATAAATTTTGGCAATTAAATTAGATTGGTTTAATGTTCTTAGTATAACAATAATTTATTTTCTATTGGCTTAATGATTTGTTTTCTTTGTGTGTGTGTGTGTTTATGTGCTTCTTCGATTTTTTTTCCTTTTTTTTTTACGATTTTGTATGTAAATACACTGAGATTGCAATCTGGAATCCCCACTCTTGTAAGAATGCTTAATGACCATTATTAATTTAGGAACATTAATTTCTTACAACTGAATTAATTAATAAGAATGATGATAAATTTCGGCAATTGAATTATATTAAATTGATTCAGATGGTTTAATTGAGCTTGGTATAGGCCTAATAATAATTCTACTTTTTTATTGGCGTAATTAATTGTTTTCTTTTGTTTTGTGTGCCTTTTTGCCGATTTGTATGTAAAATACAGTGATGTTAGCCCTTGGGCTTTTTAACTGCAAATTGTGTATTTGCAATAGATGAACTTAGGCCCATACACAGTGTGTATTTATTTATCCTAAAATGTTAGACATATACCAACGAGTAGCCTATTACCCTATTACCTAACAACGTTTGTCTTGTAACTGGAAACCTGACAACAAACCAAATTTAGAATTGACACGCTAAATAGTTGCTTAAAATATTGCTTGTCAGAATTTCACTTGATTGTCAGAAACTTTAAACCTATTTTTAGGATAGAATACGTTTATTATTCGAAGAAATGTCATCATCAATTACAAGGTATTTTAAAATTTATGGTGATTTTTAAAAGTTGTATTTATCTTACTATTACAGTTAATACTGGGCCAGCTTTTTCAAACAACGTACAGACTAGACACAGTGGTGGCTGTCTCTTATACACATCTAGATGTGTATAAGAGACAGGCCCAGTAGACACAAATAAATAAAAATTTCATTCATCCAGGAATGTTAATTTAGTGAACAGCTAGAAGTGTTTGGCCCAGAATGTGAAGATCAATGTGATGTATCTAGTGCGAACAGCCAAAATAGATGACTAAATATTTTCAAGTTTGAATTTAAAAATGAATTCATCAGACTGATCAGACTAAGCTTGAACATGTTGAGAGCCGTCTTTGAAGAATGCACGCAAAAACGCGGACCCAACGGATCGTCTTTTTAATGAGGATCCGTTCAGATTGCCACTGACAATCAGCAGACGGCGTTGCGTCGTCTATCGCTCGCTAGAAGCAAATGCGGATTCGTCGTGCGACGGTCGTACAATCGTCGTATGACACAGTGAGTGTCTGGCTTAATCATCAACATAGTGTACTTTCAATGCCAAAACTAGTCAATTGATCATGACTCGAGACATGCAAGCTGAGTGCCTTGGCAGATGCTCCAATTCTGAGTAAATACTATTATGTATTATCAACCATCTTTATATTCATTATAAAATAGACCAGTCATTGGAAGGTAACTTTGTGGTACATCCACATTAAATAGTTTCCCAGAAACTACAGTTTTGAATACTCAGAAGTATATCAACACCGACAGGTACCACCTTGGATGAGGTTATTTCTGATACGCCGGTAAGTCATAAAGAAAAAGAAATTGATACAGTATTAATTATCATGACCGCATTAATAACGTTAAATATTGGAAATCATGACTTTGATTCTCAACCATTAAAACGTGAATATTTCAAATGTATTACCTGAACCAGTTCAAGCGAATCTGACTTGGTACTTGCACCGTTAAATAAGTAAAAAAATAAAAATGTATATCACAAAAACAGTCATAACACTTTTTTTTATTCTCAACTACTAAAATCGTGTAATTAAAATCATATTTACCTGCACCAGGCTTGATGAAGCAATTTCCAATACTACTCCGGTATACAGCATATCATGAAAATAAAGAACATTACAATAATATTTAGAACATTCTTAATTAGAAAACAACTTTCTTTTGGCTCTTAACCACTTTAAATAATGACCTTTAAATTGTATTTACCTACATGGGACCAGTCGGAGCAATTTCATATATAAAATAAAGAAATTGCTAATAAATATCTCGAAAGGATTCCTAGAAAACAACATTCATTTGGTACTCAACCGATTAATAATTGACCATAAAATTGTGTTTACCTACATTAGGGTAGATCAAGCGATTTTGACGCGGCGATTCATTAATCATGAAAAGAAGTGATAATAGAGAGCATTTATCACAAAGTTTTAAAAACAACTTTTTTTTTCTTAACAATTTAAAACGTGATCTAAAATTCATAACTACCTGCAACAGGCCAGACATAGCAAATTATTTACTTACTACACCTACTCATGTGGTACAAATCATGAAAATAAAAGAAATTTATTATTATAGAGAGAAAAAGAAAGAAATCGTAGCAGTTAGAAAACAACTTTCTTTGATACTCAACCACTATATTTACCTGCAGCAGAGCAGATGAATTTATTTTGTACTTGGTACTTGGATATTAACATGAAAATAAAAGAATAATAAAATAAATTTCTAGAAAGTGTTCTTAATTAGAAAACTTTTTTTTTTTTTTTTTATCTTCAACCACAAATATGATGTGACCTTAAAATTGGATTTACTTACACCAGGACAGATGAAGTGATTTTGACGCGGTGATCCATATCATGAAAAAACAAAGGATAATAAATTTCAGAACAATTTTTTTTTCAACATGGTCTCAAAATCACATTTAGGCGTACCTGTATTGGGCCAGATGAAGCAATTTCGTACTTGGGTACTCCGATGTAAATCATGAAGAAATGAAATGAACAATAAATATCTAGAAAGCAATTTTTTGGGTACTTAACCACTTAAAAAGTGACCTCAAAATTGTTCTTACCTGCACCAGGCCAGTTGAAGCGTTTTTGACGAGTTACCCCGTTAACCATAAAAAGAAAGGAATTTATATCAAATATCTAGTAAAGAACTTCCTTTTCATACTGAGCAAATAACTTATGACATTTAAGATATATTTATTAACACCACACTAGACTGAGCAATTGTACTGTACTGTGGTAGTCACAAAAATACAAAAACTGACATGTAAAAAGCATTTTTGGGAATATTAGTTAACTACTAAAAAGGTAAGCCTTACTTGCACCAAGCCAGATGAACAATTCTTGACGTAATGCTCCAGTAACCATAAGGAAGAAATTGTCAAGAAATATTATCAAGAATTTATTTCTAACAATGCAAAACAATTTTGGTTTAGTTCACATATTTAAAATGTACTATAGGCCTACAGTATTTACCTGTACCAGTCCAGATGAAGTAACTCTTTTATGCAGTGCCCTGCAATTTAGCAACAAATTTTAATAAACATTCTTTAAAAATGTATTCCTCCATGGTTAAATTAAACATGTTTTTACTTTGTTATCTACAACGTAATCACGTAATTAAGTGCATTGGCCGGCCTAAATGCATTAAATTGTTAACTTGGTAGACCCACCAATCATGCAACACTCACGGAAGAAGTGAGTAATGATTTATAAACAGAAATCTCGTATTTTGGTCTTTTTGGGTTTCTAGATTGAAGACAAAATAACTTATAACTTAATTTCTACAATCTCCACCAAATAGTACCCACCGTAAGTATTGTATTCTCCTCCAAAAACTTGGAAAATCCTGAAAATCTTCATTGGCTAACCAGTCTTCGAAAGTATCAAATTTCATTCCATTCCCTCGTCCTGGTTTGCTCTGCAATTCTGCTCAAAACTTTTATTCTAGTGAAGGCATCGCATCTCTTCTGTACAATAAAACTTTATAGCGTTTCTTTGCTCTTCAAATTGCCTGTACAGTACTTTACTTACCTCGTTCCCACAAGAAATCCGGTGACGCGCTTTCAACTGCTTCCCCCGATGGTTTGAAAATTATACTACAGTATTTATACTGTATTATCTGAGGTACTATCTTAAGCATAACACAGTAACCACATTGTTCTGAACATTTTCATCGACGATGTGTCCCACCATAGATAAACGTATGTCGGTACAAGTGAAAAGCACAGTATCTGAGCTTGCTGTAGTATGCTTCCTAGGAAATTATTCCAAAAAATTGTGTTGTATGTAACAAAAAGGATTTCTAAGTCGAACAGACATAGATTATGGGTTTACGAATTAACTATTGTGTTTAGTTGCTGAGACGCCCAGGCTGAAAAATATCTAGATTTGGTTAAGCATCTGCGTGGAAACAGAAGCAGGCATATCTTCAGGTTCTGACAAATCCTTGTTTCCAATCCCAATTGAGCTGACATCGAACATCGATGGGATCAACTCACCGGGTGATAGATATAAATCAGAACTTTCAGACGTTGATATAACATCATCAAACATCAATGGGATTACCTCACCGGGTGATAGATTTAATGTTGAAATTTCAGATATTGAGCTGTCATAAAACATCGCTGGGATTACTTCACCGGGTGAGAGATATAATTCAGAACTTTCAGATGTTGAGCTGACATCAAAACTCGAAGGGATCACTTCACCGGGTGATAGATATAATGCAGAACTTTCAGATGCTGAACTGATATCAAAACTCGATGGCACTTTATCGTATGATAGATCTAATGACAAACTTTCATATGTTGAGCTGGTATCAAAGTTGGACGGGGTCACCTCACCATGCGATAGATTTGATGACGAACTTTTAGGTGTCGAGCAAGCATCAGCATTTGGTGAGATTTCCTCACCATATGATAGATTTAATGATGAAATTTCAGATGTTGAGCTGGTATCAAACATTGATGGGATAAATACACCAATTGATAAATTGAATTGCGAAATTATTTCAGAAGTTAAGTAGCCAGTGCCAAGATGAATCGATGTAGCCTTGGACTGTTTGGCTGAACTTGTTGGAAAAGTTTCCGACTTTTTTGGAGTCGGGATGATCTTAGTTTTCGGAGTGGCACATTGTTTGAGGCTGCAACTTGCACAAGCTGGATGACTGGCATGATCGTCTGCAGTTAGTTTATCATCAACGAAATTCCTGGTTTGTTGATTATTATCCGCGATATTATTTGTTGATGTTTCATCGTTTCTTCGAATACACAGCAGATGAAGTACTGCTGTCCACACGCGGTTGAATAGGCCTAACGATCGACGTCTGGTTTGTGGCAATGACTCTGTTTCTTGTCCAGATCTGTTCAAAGTGAAAATAAAGCATTGATTCAATAATATGGTTAAATATTGTGAAAAACATCCGATAATACAAATATATCTAGCGTTAAATAATAATAATGATATCAATCTCAGCTTAAGCAATGTCTTAAGTAAAAAAAAGTCCCTCAGGAAATATCTTAAGGTGGTATATCAAACTATCCTAGCAAAATCTTAGCTTAAATTCGTCTTAGATGGCGCATGCATACAATCGACTTTTTAACTTTAAGCAATTTTGAAGCTAAGCAATATTGATATATTTGACTTAACCAAGAAATTGACTAAAGGCGAATTTAAGCGGATTTCTAGTTCATAAATTCGTCCCCTGGTTTTGATAAATCATGTTTAATTATGCATTAATGATATTATTCCATTATTCTTCAGTATAAAGATAATTTTTTTTTACTTTATGAAAAGAAATTATATATTGTATTACGATTACAATAATCAATAATATAATTTTAATAATGTTTAATGACCCATTTCCGAGAATGCTATTTATAGGCATTTCGAATTTTTACATCCTTATGGGGGTTTTTTTCGCCTGTGCCTCAACCATGAAGTTGGTGTACACTCTCCTGGTACCTCTCTTCTCACTTAACTTTTACAGAAATACTAGATGTATGTACATTTAAAATTGACCGTTTTACTATTAAATTAAAACACTTTTAAAAACATTTTTCAAATCTGAGAGCTATTTCCTAGTTGCCACACACCCGGCCCTTGTTCCTTTCACCTCAGCTCTAACCATTATTCGGACTGAGGTGAGGTGATTGTGTTTAGTACTTGTCTCCTCTCATCCTCACCCCGACGATCAATGATTCTAGCTGCAATGGCTGTTCCCTAAATTCTCAGTTTCGTTGGTTCTTTGCCCTAGGACCACCTCCTCTCGTTATTATAATATTATAATGACAGTTTAAAGGTCTTTCTTTTAAGTAATTTAACCCACTTATTGGAAATGATTTGCTGCCATGGGGTGCGTTCGCATTCTCAGCTTACCCCCCCCCCGCCGTCGGCAGGGACATGGGATTCCCTCCCCACCGTCAGGTACATCGTGGCGGCAGGACAGTGTCTAGTCCGAACCATGTTTGAAAAACCTGGCCTAGCAAAATAAAGCTTTTAAAAATCGCAATAAAAGTTTATCATATTTTCAAAATACCTTGTAATTGATCCTGACATGTCTTCTTCAGATAATAAACGATGCTATCGTAAAAATAGGTTTAAAGTGGTTTTTGAAAAGTAAATCAAGTGAAATTTTGACAAGCAAAATTTTAACCAACTGTAGAGTGTCAAATCTAGATTTGGTTTGTTTGGTTGTCGTCAGGTTTCCAGTGAGAAGACAAACGTTGTTATGGTATTTTTGGCCGCGCACGCATTTCGAATGCGCCTAGAATGTTATGCGCGTCATTGATGATTTGCGTCACGGTGAGCTAAGTATAGGCTTGGTATGGCTACTTGGCAACCGGGCCAATAGTATAAAAAGGAAGGTGGCCTTTTTATACTCTTTGACGTGAACACTCCTCGGTTTGCCAAGCTACGTTTGTCTTGCACATCGCGTCTTCTGTATCCAAATCGTTTCGATGCACACATTTAATGTATATGAGTTAGGATTACCAATTTTCACATTAGTTAATTGCATTCATGATGTTGATAATTAAATAATAGGTAGTTAGCACCGTAGGCCTAACGAAAGTGTGATTTATAATATAAATACGATTTGTATATCGCTAATATTCATTCAAAGAAAAGGAAACTAGATATCCTATTATTTTACAGGATCATTGAAATTCGTAAATCCTATGCTAAACATATTAACAGTGACAGTTTAGTGTACTGTTTATTAATGCGAATGAAAATGATGCAAAAGAAACCTTCAGTATGAAAGCATAGTTATATAAAGGACAATGTCAGTGATTATAGTTTATTTGATTTATGTTCTCAAATGAATAATAATCGAAAATCATATAAAAGGGTCTACTAAATATATGAGATATTACTTAAGACAAAGTGCATGGTTGGAGACCAAAAATAAGTTATAAAACAAACTTTAAGGCATGGCTATCAGTTAAAATTAGAATAAAATTAAATGAAGTAGAAGAAAAAAGTATATCTATCCATCTATAAGTAACAAGATAAATGTAAAAAAGAAAACGAGTCAGTCTGGTTTAAAACGAAATCAAAAGGTATACAATGACCCAAAATAGTTGAAAGCGAGTAAATTTAATAATTATACTTAAAATAAATAGACAATTATATTATTTTTGTAACGCATACCGGTACTTAAGCATTTTAACAATAAAGTATAATACAAACCTACAGTACCAAACCTGTTAATAGGGAACTTTCGATTGACCATGACGTAGAACGCAATGACGTCACTAAAAATCATCTGCGCATGCGAGAACGTTAAGTTCTCATCGATCACGTACACGCATGAGTGATCCATTCTATCATTCGTCGCGCAAATCGAAAGCCCCTTATTGTATTAAATAGATATAGGCCCTAATTTTAATTTTAATAGCGAAATGATTTTTCTATTGTTTCGTGTGCCTTTTTTATGTTCAAATTTAATATTTTTATAATTATTTGTAATTGATTTTGTATGTAAACATAGTGATGTTGCAAATTGCAATCTCCACTCTTGTAAGAATAGGCCTACTTAATGAACATTATTAATTCAGTTATATTCATTAAGCATTTTTACAACTGAATTAATAATATGATAAATGTTGGCAATTAAATTAGATTGGTTTAATGTTCTTAGTATAACAATTATTTATTTTCTATTGGCTTAATGATTTGATTTCTTTGTGTGTGTGTGTGTGTGTGTGTGTGTGTGTGTGTGTGTGCTTCTTCGATTTTTTTTCATTTTTTTTTTACGATTTTGTATGTAAATACACTGAGATTGCAATCTGGAATCCCCACTCTTGTAAGAATGCTTAATGACCATTATTAATTTAGGATTAATTTCTTACAACTGAATTAATTAATTAAAATGATGATAAATTTCGGCAATTGAATTATATTAAATTGGTTCAGATGGTTTAATTGAGCTTGGTATAGGCCTAATAATAATTCTACTTTTTTATTGGCGTAATTAATTGTTTTCTTTTGCTTTGTGTGCCTTTTTGCCGATTTGTATGTAAAATACAGTGATGTTAGCCCTTGGGCTTTTTAACTGCAAATTGTGTATTTGCAATAGATGAACTTAGGCCCATACACAGTGTGTATTTATTTATCCTAAAATGTTAGACATATACCAACGAGTAGCCTATTACCCTATTACCTAAACATTTTGCCTATACCTGCCTACCAAGCTGCATTATTCCAGCTTACGTGAATCACCAGTGACGCGCACGTTCTAGGCGTATTCGAAATGCGTGCGCGGTCGAAAAGTCCATAACAACGTTTGTCTTGTAACTGGAAACCTGACAACAAACCAAATTTAGAATTGACACGCTAAATAGTTGCTTAAAATATTGCTTGACAGAATTTCACTTGATTGTCAAAAATTTTAAACCTATTTTTAGTATAGAATACGTTTATTATTCGAAGAAATGTCATCATCAATTAAGGTATTTTAAAATTTTATCAACATTTATGGCGATTTTTAAAAGTTGTATTTATCTTACTATTACTATACTGGGCCAGCTTTTTCAAACAACGTACAGACTAGACACAGTGGTGGCGCCAGGATTTGCCAGACGGGGGATGGGAAATCCCATGTTCCCGGCAGACGGGCGATGTCATCAACAGGGGAGGGGGCGATGTCCCCATAAGGAAAGCCGATATTCCTCATGGTAGTTCAAATGGGCATAGAAAGGTTTCCAGGCGGGTGAAGCACTGAGAAACCATGACTGATAATTTAGGGACTTGAACAGCCCCTAGAAGAATCGTTGATCATGAGGGGGAGGGGGAGGGGTGGGCAGGTAATTATAATATTAATGTGAGACCAAATACTAGAAGGGTCTACAAACACGCACCTCAGTCCTAATGATTGGAGCTAAGGTGAAGATAATTTGTGGGCAGTGGCATATCTAGAAGTCTTGAAATGGGGGTGCTGATATGGGGCGCGAATGTGAAGTGCAGGGGTGCGGGGGCTCGATGATCAGTTGAGGGGGCGCTAATTATCAATAATATGGTGATTTTGGGTGATTTTTAACTACTTGACCGCGACTTTTGGGGTGACTACGTGAGGGGGAGGCGCAAGTAATTTTTTGGGAGCCCCCGCGCCCTCCTCTAAATACGCTACTGTTTGTGGGTGTCGCAACTCAGAAATAGCTCTTTCAGATTTGAAAAATGTTTTTAAAAGTGTCTTAATTTGATAATAAAACGTCCAATTTTCAATGTACAGTACATCTACTATTTTCTGTGATAAGTAGGCGGAAGGAGAAGTACTAGGAAAGTGTACACACACCTCAGTCCCAGCATAGTTGGGGCATAGGCGAAAAAAAAAGACTATATGGATGTAGAAATTCTAAATGCCCGCTAATAGCATTGTCAGACATAAAATGGGTCATTATATATTAGAAAATTATATAATTGATTATTTTAATCGTAATAAAATATATTTCTTTTCACAAAGTAAAGAAAAAAAAACTGTTCATCATTATATTGAAGCTTAGTGGAATAATATCATTAATGCATCATTAAACATGATTTATCAGGACCAGTACGTCCTTATACTGTAATTTGGTTTCATATCATTTATACTCAACTACTAAAATCGTGTTATTAAAATCATATTTACCTGCACCAGGCTTGATAAAGCAATTTCCAATAATCCGGTATGATACAGTATATCATGAAAACAAAGAACATTACAATAATATGTTTTTAAACATTCTTAATTATAAAACAACTTTCTTTTGGCTCTTAACCACTTTGAACAATGACCTTTAAATTGTATTTACCTTCATGGGACCAGATGGAGTAGTTTCAACTTTTTAATCCGGAATATAAAATAAAGAATTTGCCAATAAATATCTCGAAAAAATTGCTAGAAAACAACATTCATTTGGTACTCAACCAATTAATAATTGACCTTAAAATTGTATTCACCTACACCAGGGCAGATAATGCGATTTTGACGCGGCGATCCGTTAATTATGAAAAGAAGTGATAATAGAAAGCATTTATCACAAAGTTTGGAAAACAACCTTTCTTAACAATTTAAAACGTGATCTAAAAATCATAACTACCTGCAACAGGCCAGACATAGCAATTTATTACTTGATACTCAGGTGGTACAAATCATGAAAATAAAAGAAATTGACTATTATTTAGAAAGAAATCATAGCAGTTAGAAAACAACTTTCTTCGATACTCAACCACTATATTTACCTGCACCAGACCAGATTAATTTATTTCGTAATTGGTACTTGGATATTAACATGCAAATAAAAGAATAACAAAATAAATTTCTAGAAAGTGTTTTTTAATTAGAAAACTTTTTTATTTTATATTCAACCACAAATATGATGTGACCTTAAAATTGAATTTACTTACACCAGCACAGATGAAGTGATTTTGACGCGGTGATCCATATCATGAAAAAAGAAATGGATAACGGTAATAAATTTCAGAACAAATTTTGTTTTTTCAACGTGGTCTTAAAATCACATTTAGGCGTACCTGTATTGGGCCAGATGAAGCAATTTCGTACTTGGTACTCCGATGTAAATCATGAAGAAATGAAATGAACAATAAATATCTAGAAAGCAATTTTTTGGGTACTTAACCACTTAAAAAGTGACCTCAAAATTGTTCTTACCTGCACCAGGCCAGTTGAAGCGTTTTTGACGAGTTACCCCGTTAACCATAAAAAGAAAGGAATTTATATCAAATATCTAGTAAAGAACTTCCTTTTCATACTGAGCAAATAACTTATGACATTTAAGATATATTTATTAACACCACACTAGACTGAGCAATCGCACTGTACTCTGGTAGTCACAAAAATACAGAAACTGACATGTAAAAAGCATTTTTGAGAATATTAGTTAACTACTAAAAAGGTAAGCCTTACTTGCACCAAGCCAGATGAACAATTCTTGACGTAATGCTCCGAAACCATAAGGAAGAAATTGTCAAGAAATATTATCAAGAATTTATTTCTAACAATGCAAAACAATTTTGGTTTAGTTCACATATTTAAAATGTACTATAGGCCTACAGTATTTACCTGTACCAGTCCAGATGAAGTAACTCTTTTATGCAGTGCCCTGCAATTTAGCAACAAATTTTAATAAACATTCTTTAAAAATGTATTCCTCCATGGTTAAATTAAACATGTTTTTACTTTCTTATCTACAACGTAATCACGTAATTAAGTGCATTGGCCGGCCTAAATGCATTAAATTGTTAACTTGGTAGACCCACCAATCATGCAACACTCACGGAAGAAGTGAGTAATGATTTATAAACAGAAATCTCGCATTTTGGTCTTTTTGGGTTTCTAGATTGAAGACAAAATAACTTATCACTTACCTTAATTTCTACAATCTCCACCAAATAGTACCCACCGTAAGTATTGTATTCTCTTCCAAAAACTTGGAAAATCCTGAAAAATCTTCATTGGCTAACCAGTCTTCGAAAGTATCAAAGTTCATTCCATTCCCTCGTCCTGGTTTGCTCTGCAATTCTGCTCAATATTTTTATTCTAGTGAAGGCATCGCATCTCTTCTGTACAATAAAACTTTATAGCGTTTCTTTGCTCTTCAAATTGCCTGTACAGTACTTTACTTACCTCGTTCCCACAAGAAATCCGGTGACGCGCTTTCAACTGCTTCACCCGATGGTTTGAAATTATACTACAGTATTTATACTGTGTTATCTGGGGTACTATCATAAGCATAACACAGTAACCACATTGTTCTGAACATTTTCATCGACGATGTGTCCCACCATAGATAAACCTATGTCGGTACAAGTGAAAAGCACAGTATCTGAGCTTGCTGTAGTACGAATTAACTATTGTGTTTAGTTGCTGAGACGCCCAGACTGAAAAATATCTAGATTTGGTTAAGCATCTGCGTGGAAACAGAAGCAGGTATATCTTCAGTTTCTGACAAATCCTTGTTTCCAATTCCAATTGAGCTGACATCGAACATCGATGGGATCAACTCACCGGGTGATAGATATAAATCAGAACTTTCAGACGTTGATATAACATCATCAAACATCAGTGGGATTACCTCACCAGGTGATAGATTTAATGTTGAAGTTTCAGATGTTGAGCTGTCATAAAACATCGCTGGGATTACTTCACCAGGTGAGAGATATAATTCAGAACTTTCAGATGTTGAGCTGACATCAAAACTCGAAGGGATCATTTCACCGGGTGATAGATATAATGCAGAACTTTCAGATGCTGAACTGATATCAAAACTCGATGGCACTTTATCGTATGATAGATCTAATGACGAACTTTCATATGTTGAGCTGGTATCAAAGTTGGACGGGGTCACCTCACCATGCGATAGATTTGATGACGAACTTTTAGGTGTCGAGCAAGCATCAGCATTTGGTGAGATCTCCTCACCATATGATAGATTTAATGATGAAATATCAGATGTTGAGCTGGTATCAAACATTGATGGGATAAATACACCAATTGATAAATTGATTTCAGATGTTGAGCTGTCATAAAACATCGCTGGGATTACTTCACCGGGTGAGAGGTATAATTTAGAACTTTCAGATGTTGAGCTGACATCAAAACTCGAAGGGATCACTTCACCGGGTGATAGATATAATGCAGAACTTTCAGATGCTGAACTGATATCAAAACTCGATGGCACTTTATCGTATGATAGATCTAATGACGAACTTTCATATGTTGAGCTGGTATCAAAGTTCGACAGGGTCACCTCACCATGCGATAGATTTGATGACGAACTTTTAGGTGTCGAGCAAGCATCAGCATTTGGTGAGATCTCCTCACCATATGATAGATTTAAAGATGAAATTTCAGATGTTGAGCTGGTATCAAACATTGATGGGATAAATACACCAATTGATAAATTGAATTGGGAAATTATCTCAGAAGTTAAGTAGCCAGTGCCAAGATGAATCGATGTAGCCTTGGGCTGTTTGGCTGAACTTGTTGAAAAAGTTTCCGACTTTCTTGGAGTCGGGATGATCTTAGTTTTCGGAGTGGCACATTGTTTGAGGCTGCAACTTGCACAAGCTTGATGACTGGCATGATCGTCTGCAGTTAGTTTATCATCAACGATATTTCTGGTTTGTTGATTATTATCCGCGATATTATTTGTTGATGTTTCATCGTTTCTTCGAATACACAGCAGATGAAGTACTGCTGTCCACACGCGGTTGAATAGGCCTACCGATCGACGTCTGGTTTGTGGCAATGATTCTGTTTCTTGTCCAGATCTGTTCAAAGTGAAAATAAAGCATCGATATAATATGGTTAAATATTGTGAAAAACATCCGATAATACAAATATATCTAGCATTAAATAATAATAATGATGATAAGAAATAAAATTAAAAGTACTGACCCCCCTGGATTTATCAATCTCAGCTTAAGCAATGTCTTAAGTAAAAAAAGTTAAGATGTCCCTCAGGAAATATTTTAAGGTGGTATAGGCCTATCCACCAAAATCTTAGCTTAAATTCGTCTTAGATGGCGCATGCATACAATCGACTTTTTAACTTTAAGCAATTTTGAAGCTAAGCAATATTGATATATTTGACTTAAGCAAGAAATTGACTAAAGACGAATTTAAGCGGGTTTCTAGTTCATAAATTCGTCACCTGGTTTTGATAAATCATGTTTAATTATGCATTAATGATATTATTCCACTATTCTTTAGTATAAAGAAAATTTTTTTTTACTTTATGAAAAGAAATTATATATTGTATTACGATTAGGCCTACAATAATCAATAATATAATTTTAATAATGATTAATGACCCATTTCCGAGAATGCCATTTATGGGCATTTCGAATTTTTACACCCTTATGGGGGTTTTTTTCGCCTGCGCCCCAACCTGAAGTTGGTGTACACTCTCCTGGTACCTCTCTTCTCACTTAACTTTTACAAAAATACTAGATGTATGTACATTTAAAATTGAACGTTTTACTATTAAATTAAAACACTTTTAAAAACATTTTTCAAATCTGAGAGCTATTTCCTAGTTGCCACACACCCGGCCATTGTTCCTTTCACCTCAGCTCTAACCATTATTCGGACTGAGGTGAGGTGAGTGTGTTTAGTACTTGTCTCCTCTCATCCTCACCCTCACGATCAATGATTCTAGCTGCAATGGCTGTTCCCTAAATTCTGAGTTTCGTTGGTTCTTTGCCCTAGGTCCACCTCCTCTCGTTATTATAATAATATAATGACAATTTAATGGTCTTTTTTTTTAGTAATTTAACCCACTTATTGGAAATGATTTGCTGCCATGGGGTGCGTTCGCATTCTCAGCTTACCCCCCCCCCGCCGTCGGCAGGGACATGGGATTCCCTCCCCACCGTCAGGTACATCGTGGCGGCAGGACCTGTCTCTTATACACATCTAGATGTGTATAAGAGACAGGAGCGACAGTTAACAAACCAAACTTTAGACATGGTCTTAGTCTTCGCCGTAACTTCCTGTTCTTCCCAGCTTCACATCCTCTCTTTTCAGAGACGCATGCGGGGCCGCGGCTCCCCCATCCCCACTTTGTACACAGTGTTAAAATTTTAAAGCTTGTTCTTGCTAGCTAATAAAAATTCTTTCATGGGATCACTCAAAATGAATACTTCTAAACTATGTAAATATGCATCAGCACACGTTATACATATGGTATTTTTGGCCGCGCACGCATTTCGAATGCGCCTAGAATGTTATGCGCGTCATTGATGATTTGCGTCACGGTGAGCTAAGTATAGGCTTGGTATGGCTACTTGGCAACCGGGCCAATAGTATAAAAAGGAAGGTGGCCTTTTTATACTCTTTGACGTGAACACTCCTCGGTTTGCCAAGCTACGTATGTCTTGCACATTCTGTATCCAAATCGTTTCGATGCACACATTTAATGTATATGAGTTAGGATTACCAAGTATTTTCACATTAGTTAAATCGTTTCGATGCACACATTTAATGTATATGAGTTAGGATTACCAAGTATTTTCACATTAGTTATTTGCATTCATGATGTTGATAATTAAATAATAGGTAGTTAGCACCGTAGACCTAACGAAAGAGTGATCTATAATATAAATAAGATGTGTATATCGCTAATATTCATTCAAAAGAAAAGAAACCAGATATCCTATTATTTTACAGGATCATTGAAATTCGTAAATCCCATGCTAAACATAATAATAGTGACAGTTTAGTGTACTGTTTATTAATGCGAATGAAAATGATGCAAAAGAAACCTTCAGTATATAAAGGACAATGTCAGTGATTATAGTTTATTTGATTTATGTTCTCAAATGAATAATAATCGAAAATCATATAAACGGTCTACTAAATAATGAGATATTACTTAAGACAAAGTGCATGGTTGGAGACCAAAAGTAAGTTATAAAACAAATTTTAAGGCATGGCTATCAGTTAAAATTAGAATAAAATGAAATGAAGTAGTAGAAAAAAAGTATGTCTATCCTTCTATAAGTAACAAGATAAATGTAAAAAAGAAAACGGGTAAACAAGTAGTCAGTCCGGTTTAAAACGAAATCAAAAGGTACAACGACTCGAAATAGTTGAAAGCGAGTAAATTTAATAATTAAACTCAAAATAAATAGACAATTATATTATTTAACAATAAAATATAATACAAACCTACAGTACCAAACCTGTTAATAGGGAAATTTCGATTGACCATGACGTAGAACGCAATGACGTCACTAAAAATCATATGCGTATGCGAGAACGTTAAGTTCTCATCGATCACGTACACGCATGAGTGATCCATTCTATCATTCGTCGCGCAAATCGAAAGCCCCTTATTGTATTTAATATATATAATTTTACTTTTTATTGGCGAAATGATTTTTCTATTGTTTCGTGTGCCTTTTTTTAATATTCAAAATTAATTATTTTATAATTATTTGTAATCGATTTTGTATGTAAATATAGTGATGTTGCAATCTGCAATCTCCACTCTTGTAAGAATACTTAACTTAGTTATATTCATTAAGCGTTCTTACAACTGAATTAATAATAATCATAATAATAATAAATTTCGGCAATTAAATTAGATTGGTTTAATGTTCTTAGTATAACAATAATTTATTTTGTATTGGCTTAATGATTTGTGTGTGTGTGTGTGTGTGTGTGCTTCTTCGATTTTTTTAAAACGATTTTGTATGTAAATACAGTGAGTTTGCAATCTGGAATCCCCACTCTTGTAAGAATGCTTAATGACCATTATTAATTTAGGTACATTCATTTTTACAACAGAATTAATTAATAAGAATGATGATAAATTTCGGCAATTGAATTATATTAAATTGATTCAGATGGCTTAATTGAGCTTGGTATAGGCCTAATAATAATTCTACTTTTTTATTGGCGTACCGGTAATTAATTATTTTCTTTTGTTTTGTGTGCCTTTTTGATTTTCAAAATTATACTTTTATAATTATTTGTAATCGATTTGTATGTAAATACAGTGATGTTAGCCCTTGGGCTTTTTAACTGTATATATGGTGTATTTGCAATAGATGTACCTAGGCCCACAGTGTGTATTTATTTATCCTAAAATGCTAGGCATATACCAATAGTAGTCTATTACCCTATTACCTAAAGAATTTTGCCTATACCTGCCTACCAAGCATTCCAGCTTACGCGAATCACCAGTGAGGCGCACGTTCTAGTCGCATTCGAAATGCGTTCGCGGTCAAAAAGTACATAAGAACATTAATTTTTGTCTTGTCACTGGAAACTTGACAAGAAACCAATTAAAATTTTGATTGCCATAATTTCACTTGATTTAGTTGTCAGAAACGAATTTAAACCTATCTTTACGATAGAATACGTTTATTATCCGAAAAAGAATTGTCAGGATCAATTACAAGGTATTTTGAAAATCTCATCAACATTTATGGCGATTTTTAAAAGTTGTATTTATCTTACTATAATAGTTAATACTGGGCCAGCTTTTTCAAACAACGTACAGACTAGACACAGAGGTGGCGCCAGTATTTGCCAGACGGAGGGCATGGGAAATCCCGTTCCCGGCAGACAGGCGATGTCATCAACGGGAGGTGGGGGAGGGGGTGGTGGCGCCGATGTCCCCAAAAGGAAGGCCGATATTCCTCATGGTAATTCAAATGGGCCTAGAACCGTTTTCAGGCGGGCAAAGCACCGGGAAATTATTAAATCTATCACCCGGTGAAGAAATTATCCCACTGAAGTTTGATGATGTTAGTTCAACGTCTGAAAGTTTTGATTTATATCACCCGGTTAATTTTTTTGTACTTAAAAATGTAATGTTCTTGAATTAAGTTTACACCAAGACCATGCTTGGTCTTACCTTCGTGGTGTACGTCCTTTGTTTGCGAGTACTCGAGGGAAGGCAAGTTCGGAGTTAGGTACTAGTCTCGGAGTCGACTGACTCGTTACACATAGGCGTAGATCCCGGAGGGATGGGGGATATATTCCCCCCAATATTTGACAAGGGGGGGGGGTGGTCCATTCTATCATCCCCCCCCCCCAATATTTTGACTATGTATGGGATAAATTGGAGCTTTACATACTTCAAAAGACTGTCAAAGAAATAATTTGCACTGTCTTATGCGCTTACAAAGATGAAAATTAGCATAATGTATTAATGTTGATAAAATTATTTTATCTGGTACCAATCTAAGCTCTTCTTTCCTTAGATCAGTGGCGGTTCTAGGATATATTTTCTGGGTGGGGCTAAGTTGTCCGACAGAGGGGACTTGAGCTCGTAGGAACGGGGCTTAAGCCACGCCGCTGGCGCCGCCACTGCCTTGGATTTTAGATGTTCTTGCAAAGAGAGCCACATTTCACACTGCAGGGTGTGTACGACATCAGTATGTTATTCCAAGAATGTTTAAGGTTATATCGGTTGATGAGGAATTTATTGATTAGGCCTATAATAGCAAATTGCATCAATTTATTTTGCAAAAACAAGGTTTCCAGCTTCAGATGGGG
>NW_022698455.1:27060-35442 GCF_011630105.1 Anneissia japonica
ACATCTCCTGTCCGCACAAGGGCACACATTGGCGCTAACACCAGGCGCGTATCACTTGTATCAGAGTGGGTATTTATTTTCCCGGTTAGTAATTTACCGTACCCACCCCACCCCACTCCCCATGGAAAACAATAAGACATGGACTTATCTTATTTTTAATATAGGCCACACACGTGTGTTGGAAACTAAATATAAGCATTTTCATTATGGTTTTATTTATTTCAAACATACTCTTTCACCAACAATACACATTGAGGCCCTTTTATGTTAAAACGATCTATCTTAAATTGTCTTTCTTGAGTTTGGGACTATTATGTGTTTAAATAACTTAAAAGGATAAACCTAAAAAAGGCATTTAATTCTATTTTCGTCGGAATTGATGAAAACCCCCTAAAATGTGCAACTTATAGAGGAAATTGGCCTACCGTAACAAGAAATGCGTGCAAAGAATTTGAGAATTTTAGGCACTTTCAGAGGATGCATTTATCAAGGGATGGGGAAAGATTTTCCAAAGATGGATATTTTCCCCTTTTTCCCCTATTGTTTTTAATTCTAATTTCGTTGGAATTGAAAACTCCCTAAAATGTGCATTTTTTAGAGGAAATTGGTCCATGTTAACAAGAAATGCGCGCGAAGCTCGCGAAATACGAGGTTTTTAGGCACTTTCAGGGGATGAAAAGGGCATCTATAAGGGGGTGGGGAAGATTTTTCAAAGATAGATATTTTCCCCTTGTCCCCCAGAGTACGCCATCGGGCAGCATAGATCAAAGGAGTTATGACAGTTTTTGAAGTGGAGAAGGGGTTGCAGGGTGTTGTGAGTCTGGCCATTATGATATCTTCCTTTTTATTCTTGTCTTTATTTTTCTCTTCTCCTTTTCTTTTTCTTTCCTTTCCTTTTCCCCTCCCTCTCACCTCTTTCTTATTACCCAGCCCGGTACGATGGCTTGGTCAGCCCGGTAAAAACCGTCAGGAGAGGGGAAGTTCCCCCCCCCCCTCCACCCGCGCCTGTTACGAAACTGGCTAACACGCCATTCATTTCCCCCCAATGAAAAACACTTTTCTACGCCACTGGACTCGTACATGGTAGTGCAAGGTTCATCGAATTTATGGCTTAGGGGTCGCGGTTCTTTCTCTCTACGTTTAGTTGGCTTATACAGGGCCACCGAGTTAGTGAATGGATAGAGGTAGTCGAGTAGTGATGACTACAGCACTGATACCTGGCCAGAGTGAATGTTCGTTTTGCCATTTTGTTTGTTATTCCCTTAGGCCTACTTGTGCATTATATATTTTTTTCATATAAGAATTATAAATACTATAATATTATACTTTATTTATTTTACTCAGTAGTTTCAAGCTGAAAAGTACATCGTGTCGAAAATTAAGATTACATTTTTTTAAAATTTCATTTTACTGATATTTTATGGATTAATAAAATCAATTAGATGTACACATAATGTCATTACTAAATGACAGTACAAATTTATACATACATATATATATATATATGTTTATATACTATATATAGATCTATATACTATATATATATATATATATATATATATAGTATATATATTCCTATGTCCTTATTTGTCCATATATATGTCCTTATTTAAACACTGTATATATACCTTTGATGATTTATATTATATTATATATATCTGTGTATATTTGTACACGCCAATGGAAAAGCAAATATATAATCTCTATTTATACCTTTGAACAATTAATATTATTTATTCAAATAATTAAACTTAAGTGTTTTGTGGCCATTTTCACCTATCCTGAATGCACCCACCTGTGTATAGCAGATTGTTAAATTCCAGAGAACCACGTGATGTGAGTTGACGACGAATATGGTGGACAAGCTGTATTTTAGCAAAAAGACGCCATAATTTTTTATGACTATAGGGTGTATTCGTGATGTACCGTACGTATCAACAAAACGAGGTAGGCCTAATTATTGTATATGTTTTAACCTATACAAAAACAATTGCAATTTGTATTTGTTTGAGTTCCGTTATCATAAAATATGAGTCAGTTTCTTAGTAGGTGTAAATTGCATGATGGAAATAGACTCGAACGAACGCCGGCTTGTTTCGAAAAGGATTTTTGATGTGAGGTAGGCCTATGCAGTTTTATAAAGTAATTTGCAAAAGCATGTTAGACCAATAAATATTTTCTTATTTTTTAAAATGATATAGTGCTTCAGCGTTTTTGAGGCCATTATCACTTAATATTCTGGGCGCACCACCTGTATAGACAATGAAGTGCCAGAGTGACCACGTGAAATACCGGCGGACATTGTCGATAGGCTGTATTCTAGCAGAAACCTCCATAACTTGCTGTGTTCAGGGTATTTCCGTGATGTGTATATCAACAAAACTACTACGGCAAGTATTATCAAATATTTGTAACTTGAAAGTTTATTTCAAATGACTTTTACGCCAAACAATACGAGTTAGTTTCTTAGTAGTGTGTGTGCATGTCTAAATATTCTCGGACTTTGATGGGCAATTTCGATAAGAACAGTTGAGATTATATTGGACCGCCTGTTAATTTTTTTCCAGGGTCACATTAAATAACACATTTTTATGAATTTTAGTTATCAGAACCCAGAAATATGTACAGGGGGTTGAGCTCGTAGGCTCGAGCTGGAGGAAGGGATTAAGAGGGGTCCCCTCCCAAATGAGCTTTATTAAAAAAAATATGAACCTCTGGAAGGCCGAAAATGGCACTCTCAGACTGTGACAGACATGTTGTGTTGGCTTCGTGTGGGCCTATCTTTATGTGTTTTATGGTCTGACTGCCCGACGAGCTCTGTCCAGTGGGGGTGGGGGACTTGACCCTGTCTCTTATACACATCTAGATGTGTATAAGAGACAGGATAGTATGTGCTTAGCGTACTTGAGGCCATTTAATATTCGGGACGCACCACCTGTATAGACAATGCAATGCCAGAGTGACCACGTGTAATAACGGCTGACATTTTCGATAGGCTGTATTCTAGCAGAAACCTCCATAACTTGCTGTGTTCATAAGGTATTTCTGTGATGTATATATCAACAAAACTAGGCCTACTAAGGCAAGTATTATCAAATATTTGTAACTTGAAAGATTATTTCAAATGACCGTTACGCAAAAAAAAAAAATACGAGTTAGTTTCTTAGTAGTGTGTATGCATGTCTAAATATTCTCGGACTTGGATAATCAATTTCGATAAGAACAGTTGTTGTTATATTGAACTGCTTGTCAATTTCTTTCCAGGGCCACATTTTTATGAATTTTAGTTATTGAACCCAGAAGTATGTGTTTCTAGTGTTCATTTTTATCCTCCATTATTTTAATTTCATTTATTTTAATTTCATAATTATCTTCATTTCATTTCCCTGTTCTTATTTTGTTATCTTTCTCGTATTTGTATATTGAGACTATTGTCCTCATTTTCATGCTTTTCATGTCATGTGTTCTCTTATTTTCCTGTCTTGCGCCTCTTTTAGTATTGTGTTTGGTCCTCATCTTAGGCTCTGTTTTTTAATTATCATTGTATTTTAAGGGGTGACGCCACGATTTTCCCACAGGGGGTCCGTTGTTCCCGACGAAAAAGGTGGGCGCAGTCGGGCGTCGTCCAAAATCTCTCGAAAGTGTCCCACGGCCGAAAAATATGACGACTTGGTGGTTTAGAAGGCTTGTTTAATCGATTTAGAGTAATAATATGTAGAAAATACAAATACATATTTTTCCTTCTGACGAATTGTGGTTTTTCTCCGTGTGTGGGATTGGAGAATGTGGGGTCCAAATCCACAAGGGGTCCAATTTTATATATTTATGTCGGATTATATAATTTTATGTCCAACGATGTGGATATGGCTCTAATTCTACTAGGCCCCCAGTCGGTCAGATAATCAATATGGTATGTCGCAGTGATCAGTTTCAAATCCCGAAGGGGTTCAATTTGATGTTCCTTTTTTATTATATCATCGTTACACAGATATATGGGATATGGCTCCAGTCCCACTTGACCCTATCCATTGGAGATTCCGAACCGTATGATGGAGGTCACAGGTTTAAATCTCAAAGAAGTCCAATTTAATTTTCTTATTTCATATTATATAATTTTTACGTTGATGGGGTGGAATCGGTTAGAACTTCCGAACAGTATGAAGGAGGTTCCTGGTTCAAATCCCAAAGAGGTCCACTTTCATTTTCCTATTTCCTATTAAATCATTATTACGTTGATGGGGTATTGTTGCAATTCTATTGGTTAGTGCATTCTGAGAAGTCGAAGTTGATTTGTTGGATTTAACTGAATTTGTTCAATGGATCTGGGTCAGTCGATCGATTGACCGCATTTAATAATTGCGAGCTTTTACTGTTTGTCAAATCATGAACCAATAAATAATGAGAATATAATCGACATTAAATCTGTAATCTTCATCCATGTCATGTTTTATTTCTACATAACTTCTGAAGATAATGATAAACTGAATGTATTAAAACGACTAACTTAAATACATAACTGAACTGTATAATATGATACATATAACATTGACTATAATGCATGGTTTAAAATCAGGCTCCGGAGGAAAAAAATTTTTTTATAAATTAAAAAACTGGGGGGGGGGGAAAGACCTTATTACCCCCCAGTTTTTAAATATTAAAAAATCTATATCTCATTCACCGTTCCCCAGTTTTTCGTCAAACAACTTTTTTCTGTCTTAAAAAAAACAAAAATGTCATAAGGATATGCCACCTACTGTACCTAGCAGATCATTATCAGGTGAATAATTAATGAATAATTGAAAGAGTACTATGCTACAACAATATTGTAAACACTAACTAACTTACAACATAAGAGATATATAAATAGGAAAAATGTCTTAAATTATGGGTAAAGTCTAATAATATTGTAGAATTAAAGCCATATACCCATCGTCGAACACAAAATTATATAATCCGAAAAATATCAACTTGGACCCCTTCTGAATTTGGAATTGATGCCCTCCAATCCCACTAGATCCTGGGCAGGGTCTATTGGGGTTGGAGCCATTCCATTGATGTAAAGATCACACAATACGAAACGGTAAAAAATCAAATTCTATCCCCGAGAAAAATGAGAATTTATCAAAAATATATAGATAACATGGATCGAGTTTTATTACAAAGTGTGATATAGTTTATTACAAAGTGCGACAGCTCATTTTATTACAAAGTGCAACAGGCAGCTCAGTTCTATAAAGTGCGACAGTTATTACAAAGTGCAACAGACTTTTCAAAGTGCGTCGATTATTACAAAGTGCGAAGCAACAAACGTACAGTCCTTTGATCTCATCTGTCATCGACAATCCAATACTAGTTAGCTAGTAGAGCCATCAATTATTTGTTTATGGTGTTGTATCAGTTGAGTTTGAAGTGCTTCTAGAAAATACAATTTGGTTCATCAAAATTGACCTGCTAGATAAAACGTTAAATCAAATATAAATTTAAGATATATTTGTAGAAGACATGAGATTGTTTTTCACAAATATTTGGAAATGTACTATAGCATTCACTATGTTTACACATGTGAAACGCAACTAAAGGTAGGGCAAAACATCACTCGAATTAAATTTCCTTAAGCAAACACTATCGGTATATACAGGCATGTAGTTATGGTGGGCGGAGCCACCCAGCCTTGAAAATTTCCACACAGGGCTAAAGCTAATTTCATGGCAATCCACCCGCCTTTCTTTATTAACCAAATTTTCCAGCCTTAAGATCCACCCTTCTTATTTAGAGTTTACCAGTTTTGTCACCCACCCACCCTTAAAATGTCTGTCACCCACCCTTAGTTTTCTACAGCTGCAACCCTGGTATAGTATAATGGGGGCCCAGCGGGATCGAGTGGGATTAATTAGCACTTTTATATTGCACTCTATGACAAAAGCACCAAACTTGGCAGAAACCTTCGTTTGGTTCCAAATAATAAACTTTAAAGGGGTGCCCAAAAATCCTAACAATTTAATGACGTAATTTTAGACCACGCCCATTTTTTTGTATACTGTAGGCCTACTATATAAATATGTAAAAATAACGGGTTCATATAAACATATCAAGTTTGGTATCAAATTAAAGCTTAAGCAATGGACATTGACCCTCACTCAATGTATTATGCGGTGTCTATAGGTCATTAGAGGTCATTTTGGCTGTGCCCCTTTTATATAAATTAGGTAAAATGTATGTGAAATTTAAACAAAAATCATATTAACATGTCAAATTTGATATTAAATTAAAGCTCATGACATGGACCATGGAGGAATTAGTTTAAACTAAACTAATTTCATCCATGCATGGAATTTCTATAAAGACTAGAATGCATTTTCTTCAGTGGTTGTCAGAAATCCGAACAATTTAAGTAAAGTCACAAGGAGGCAATCTTGAATGACTTACTTATTTGAATTTCTACACTCTACTCTTGTAATGTTCATTTGTGATCATTCTTCAGTTTTTGAGGTATTAGGAAATGGATGTGCACACTTAAAATGACACCAACTTCACACCTGAATATAGATCGTCACAAAAATGTATTACTTTTTTCCTTGTAACTTAATTAAACTTTACAGAAAATTTCATTCAGATCATTTAATCCATTTTTGAAATATATATCATATCATGTCATTGATTTTACCAGTAAAAGCAACGCGAAGGTCTGTCACTGGCTCTCCAGGCAGTACATAAAATACAAAAATATATAGGCCTAATACATTCCAGTATAAAATAGATAAATATAAATAAACCATCTCTTTTAAAAAAATTCATTTAAAATCTGAAAGTTACTAAAGTAAGAAGTTACAGTGCATATCCACACCTAATACGCTAGTCTTTATTGGACCATGACAAAATAGTATTATATAAAGTTTAATTTAGATCCTTTGATAGCTTTTTATATAAATATTTAGGTTGGGGACGTCAGAAATTAAAATGACCCTCACATTATTACCCTAAACTGGATCGTCACTGAAACAATAGCTTCTTCATTGTAAATTGGTTAAATTGGTCAACACATCCACACACCACTGTCACTAATTGTGGCAAAGACAAGCCAAACCAGTCACTTGTCGCAAATCCTGTTTCAGAGATAATAGACGAAACATGCTGGAATGTCAACATTTTTAAAATCTGTTTATTACATTAAACTAACCTTTACATAGTATTTTATGATATATCATGCTATGTTGTTATTTTCTCCATTTTCAATGTTAAAACAACAATTTTTAATGATTTGATGATAGTTTCTTCAAGGCGGTATAATTTTATACCGATATTATCAAATATTATTATTTAAACAGGTACATGTTTATAACTCCTGTAACGTCATAACGAAAAGTCGGATATAAATGATTCTTTTACCAGTTTATAGCTCTCATTTTACTGTTTTACCCTGTAAAAATCGATTTTTGCGACAAGTGACTGGTTTGGATTATATTTGCCACTAATACTAAATTTTATGAGGTGTACATCTTTGGTATAGGGTCTATGTTTGGACAAAATTTGAAAAAGATCCAAGCATGAAAAGTGATCAAAGTGCCGGGCAGAAAAACCCTGTTGAAAAAGACAGGAAAAAAGTTATTTAAGAAGAAAAAAAAATAGGACAAAAAATGGCTTTTCCTGTAACGGCTAGGAAAAGCCAATAATGCAATGTAATTATTCTGGTATTGGATGACTGTTAAAAGTAAATTAAATGTGTGGCTGAATAACCACCAAGAAATAGAAAAAGTAAATGCTTGTTATGATATTATCGTATTCATATGTCAATAAATTCGGTAGGAATGTAGGTTACTAACTTAGCTTTTAAAGCATTCTTTATTGAAACATACATTTTAGGCATATTTTAAGGCTTGAACAATGTCTGAGGTGGGCCTACTTGATGACCTACAAGTTACACGATATGAATGGCAAAGACCTAGAAAGACATATTGAGCAGCACTTGCAGTTTACAGCCATGTTTTAGTACTTTCTCTGCAGGCTTTAGATGGTTCGTGCAGTAGCCTTAATACTGGCGTTTCATCAATCAAATATAAAAAAAACATCAGAAGTGGAAGCCATTATTTCTTGATAAGGAGGCAGTGGTGCGTAAAACTCTGGTTTGCTAGTAGTTTTTACACCATACCGTTACCCTGTTGTGCTATTAATGATTGAATCGTTATGTTATTCTGATAGGTACTTTGTACGGAGAGACCGGTTCCCTTTGTTACCTATCAGTCTCTTATTTGAGTTAAATAAAATTATCATATGTATTATAAATTATGAAAGACCCCACTCTATTTCGAAATTCCTGAACCCGCCTCCTGTCTCTTATACACATCTAGGTGTGTATAAGAGACAGGAGTTTACCAGTGTTGTCAA
>NW_022698455.1:35603-56523 GCF_011630105.1 Anneissia japonica
TCCAATACCAGATGGCTCGAACTATTTTATGTGCACCGCGAAATGTAGCTAAAGACGCTTTGTATGAAGATCTAGGCTGGCAATCAATCGAGTCAGTTCAAAACAATTTCATAATACAGTTTTTTAACAGACTTAAAACATGGATGAAAAAAAATGGCCACGAATTTTATTCAAAGCAATTAATCATGTTGAACAGTCATTAAAATGGAAATGGCTAGATACAATAAAAGGTATATTAACTAAATATGGTCACGCAAGAATGTACAATACCGAACCTCAAAATGGCTGGATGAAAGAATTTAAAAAGATTAATAAAGAGACTGATGCTAAAACATGGTTTGAAAATTGTAAATTAAAAAGTTCACTAACAGAGTATATTAGATACAAAGACAGACCTATACTTGAACCCTATCTACTAGACAAATTAAATTTCAAAGGAATTACATTAAAATTCAAAACACGAACTAATTCTCTAAACCTAGAGGGTAAAAAGCAGACATGGTCAACACAAAACAATGGTTTTTGTAAATTATGCTCCCGAAATTTAAAAGAAACAACCGAATATTTTTTATTTATTTGTGATAAAATCAAGCCATTTAGAGAAAAGGTTTATAATGATTTAAAAAATGACCTTGTTAAATGGGGATTATGTGAATTTTGGGAATCATTTATTACCGGATCATTAATAAGCATCATCTATTTCTCGATAATCTTAATGACCAATTTGGTAACCATAAATTAGCAGAAATATTTGATAATTATTGTAAGGTATTTCTCGAAGGCGCATGGTAATTAAGATCTGAAATATATAAATCCATGGCCACATTACCACCCGTTACACTTTAATTAGTTTTTTTATGCCCTTTTAATCTGTTAATATGAACCTTTATGATCAGTTAGTTCTAAGCTCTATATTTTGTTATAAATACCTTGTAATGTTTTTTTTATTAGTTAGTGTTTTTATTCCCTTTGAATGTGTTACTGTAGTAAATATGAACCCATGAATTGGGTCTGTTAGTTCTAGCTCCATATTAACTTGCATTTCATAGAGCAACTCTGTAAATAATACGGTCCTGTAAGACTACCATACCACATAGACCTACATGCCTTGTTGATAAATTTTACTTTGTATATACATTTTAGTTTAATTTACTCCTAGTTTAAGTTCATTATTTTCCTCTTATATTTGGATGCACCGTTGGGTATTGTCCAACGTGTGCCACTGTTACGAAAGTGATATCCATTAAATTAAGTTTCCAATCAGAATTTTTTGTTTATAAATTCTCGATTATATTTGACGTTTACCCATCTCATCCACGACATAAAGCGGTTGTAATTATTTGCGATTTCCATTAATTCCAATTGTTTATAACATTTACATTTATGGTAACAATTTAGTATTTTCAATGCCCAATAATATTACAGGCTGTTTTCATAGTTCAATATAGACCAAGATTATTTATTTTACGTTTAAATGTAATAATGTTTTATTTACCTTGTGCTATAATTAACGACATTTCCACAATATTTTTAATTAAATTGAATTTATCTCCTTAACATATCAAAGTTGCTATATTCATTGTTAGGCCTATCAAAAATGTTGATACAGAACATTGGAAAATAAAAACACTGCCACCCCCACCCCCAATTTTCAGGACTGCAACTGAAAAAATTGTTTACTACTTTTCATCTTTAAAATCTATTAAGACTTCAAAATATCAAGAATGGCTGAGCAGGGGGGGGGCCCTCCGTCCACTCGACACCAGAAGGGCTATGTGCTTTGGGGTACCTACTGTAGTCCACTTTTTTCCACAAATTCGCACTCATCCTATAAAAATCATACGTACAGGCCTGCGTATTCCTAATGAGTCTTTGGTTTTCTTTATTTACTTCATCATTGTCTTTTGTCATCATTTTTCTTCATTTCTCTTTCACACGTCAATATCGTCTTGTTCTCTCTAACAGATCCCAAAAATCTAATATAGCCACCCTGAATTTAATTTAATATAATAAATGGGTCAATCGATTGGATTGGATTTATTTGGTGTAAACATCAAGGATAGTCTAGAAAAAGGAATTGCTACCAGTAAGGTCTTTCTGGTGGCGATTGGCAGTACACCAGGAAAAAATCCCGTACTATATTCCGAAGAGTGTACTGCATTTTTTAACGTGCATATGACCCATAAATGCACATAGGACCAACGGCTTAAACGTCTCATCCAAAAGACGGTGTGCTATCGTAATCTAAGGCAGATTAGCCGACTGAGCTAAGCTCCTCTATCATTCCGGCTCAAATCAACCACCATGCCCATGTAACCCCAACCCCCTTTCATTTTCCTGACAAAAATTATAAAAATACCATCGTAAAAAATTAGTTAGCACTGAAGGAGTTGAGAAACTAAGTTTAAACTTTATACTTGCAATATGATGACAATCTGTTATTTCCATTCGTTTGGACAATAAAGAAATTTGTATCTTGTATAATGATGATGTATCTGTGTACTGGTATAAATTTCATAATCAATATTAAGTGTCCATGGGGTCATCCGGTCGGTCAAGGGGGTATTTTTAGGATCAATGGTCCTGCAACCATGTTCGGGACCACATCATAATAATACCTTCATTATTACCTCGCAAACTTTTATATATGTAGTAGTATAGGCCTATTCATCACATGTTCTATTTTAGCTTCCATACTTTAAAGAATAATACGGCCCTCCGAAAAATCGAAAATCTATTTTCGCACAATGCTTTGATGAATATTTGAAGAATAAAATATTCTAAAAGAAAAAAATATGCTACCCAAATTTGAATGGCGTTTCTTGAAAGAGGAGTTTGAAGCTGAAATTTTGGATTCTTTCTTTTGAAATACCAAGAAATTTTAAATTTCTGACTGACTTGAGCTGAGTGACCCAAATATAAAATAACAATAATTGTTTAATTATTGACATACTATTATTAGGTTATATTGCAATCAAAATTATTGTTTTTAATTCTCATTTTATTTGATGGTAACATGATGGCGTGAATATCTAAGGCAATCCTAGCAATCATCTGAATGTAATCGGTTGTATAAATATAAATCTGAAAAAAACCAAGTCTACATTTTTATCAGTTCTTGACAAGTAGTTAAATCTAAATTTACAGTGATGGAATCAGGAATTTGAAATGTAGGGGAGCTGAGACAATATTTTTGATTACAGCACTTGTAGATGGCCGGAAATTGCATTCTCGGACCTAAATTTGGTTACATTTTTTCCCTTTTCTCCATTTTATTTATAATTTTGAATCCGCCACCGATTTTATTATTACACGACTCAAACTATAAACTTCAATATCCGTCCTATGGGTCTTGATTTTTTCTTGATAAGTGTAATTAAGATATTTGTTAAAGTATTTTTGGATGATCTGAAATATTTGAAATAAATATGTTAACTTGCGTTTTATTCTCAAGCTTTCGCTGGTTTTTAACACACTTAATCATGAGTGAGTCCATGCACCTTGGTTGGGAACAATTCGTGAAATCTCACTGTCGGTGTACCTATTGACCATTTGGGTTTCCCTGAATGGGATTGTCGGGGGAAAGGGGGGGGCCCTTCTTCCTTTAGTATATTGTTATATGGTTTTGGCAGTTCCAGTCTGTGGTCAAAGATGGCACTACACCGACAGTGAGATTTCTCAAAATCGTTCCCAAGGTGTATGGACTCGCTCATGATTAAGCTGTTTTGAAACCAGCGAAAGATCGAGAATGAAACTTATTTATTTCAAATATAGGCCTATTAGATCATAAAAAAAATTTATTTCTAACAAATAGTCTTATATTTGGTAAAACAATTGTTGGTTAATTTTAATTCATTTTTTAGGTTATATTTCTTAGTTTCCTTTGATTTCTGGTTTCTGTAAATTTTTATATATACAGCCTAGCAGAATAAAAACTGTTAGTTATTTATTATTATTATTTATATTATGTGATATTCAGCTTCTCATATTTGCTTACCATCGCCATATTGTCTGAATATATGGGTGCATGCAAGCATGGGTTAGAATGTTCTTATAATAGCAGATTTCCGTTCTCTGTCAGCAATCGTTTGCAACAAGTATTTAAAATAAAGACTATTGGAAACCATAGTAGTCTTAAAGTGCCATGTCCAGACATCCTGGTTGCTAAACAAAGTTATTTTTTCAACTTCAGCCCCAATCATGGTGAAGCGGAGGTGTATGTGAGGTCTCCTAGTATTTGCTTTCCCTCTGATAAGGTTTGGCACCCCTTCCTCGCCCCCCCCACCCTCAGCTGCCAATAGTTATGTATACGTATAATATAGTCTTTAAACTAGCAAATTACGACCGGAAAACAGGGGGTCATCTTATAAGCTGGACATACAAATGTTAGATTTGATTTTGTCCCCTGAAAATGCTCATTTTGCAGCAACATAGCAATTATTAACTTGAAATGTGTAACCTGATTTTTATAACAGATAAAAACAATAAAACACTTCCAAGGATTGAAGTCTTTCTAACATTTCCGCTGTGAAGATTTTTTAGATGAACCAATTTTTATAAGTTGATAATTTGTATTTCAAAAACGATTTTACATTTTGGTATTTTTCATGTGACAATACATCTTTAAATATCACTACTTAACATTTTCTTTTGTTTAAAATGTTCTTCTTTTGATTTTGTTTCTTTTTTTTCTACCTTGTTTAGCAAACTCTTAAAAAGAGTAGGGGATTGTATCGTTTTTCTACCTGTTTCTTATTCTTATTTCCTTTTTTTTTTTGCAGATGCAGCAACAGAACATGAACCATGCTGCAAGACATGAAAAGTATATTGAGGTTTTGTGAACATTTTCCTGAATAGTGTGATAGCATAATCCTTATAAAAGAAGGTAAAGTAGCATACAGTCAAATTTTAAAGTGTCAAAGCATATGGAATCATCTGCCTGCTTGACAAGGGTGTATATTGATGGGGTAATACAATACTCCAAGTATTAAAATACATGTTATTGTTTTGAGATTCAATATTTTGACATTATGTCGCTCATCTTTCCTCATGATAATGACATAATTCATGTCAAAATATTGAGTCCAACACGATGGTGTGTAATTCAATACTTGGACTATGTATTATACATTCTTATCCGAGATTAATCAGTCGACCTTTCAGTAATACTATACAATACTGGTTGGAATTATATTTGATGGTGTTTGGAAGAAAGCAAAACAATTGAAAAGCATCAGAGTTGGCCTACCTGCTGCTACTTAGAAATTGTGTTGGTGTTAAAATAAAAAAATATATAGCATTGCAGTACTTGCTGCTATTTGGAATTGGGCTTTAACACTAGCCACTAAATGCAAGCTCAGTTGTTCAATTTCCACACAAATGACTTTATTTGTAAGTATTAGAGAAAAAACATTACTGAGCATTCATTATGATGCTAAGTAACACATAAAACACCATTGAATGGCATTACAGTACATATTACTACATGAAAATCGGATTTACACACCAGATAACTAGCCTGGTGTCTATCCACTAGAACACTGACCTTGCACTTAACCAAAGCAATATTTGTGAAAGTTACTGCGCATATAAAAACAATATATGTAATTTTTTTTTTTTTTTGCAGATGACATTCAAATCTCTCAAGATAACAAGTAATTAATTTTTGATATACATCAAAGAATTATAAATACTGTAAGTATTAAGTGAAATATAAGGCCCGTAGCCCACTCTCAAATTTCTCAAACAAGTCTTCCAACCAAACTAATGCATTGCAGACCCGGCCACCAGGACTCTGCTTTTATTAGCATTATTTAGACCCATAATGCACAGAAATCCTCCGGCTTTGGAAGTTTCCGCGACCCAACCTGGACCCTGGACTCCACGCCCAGAGAACCCTCCTTAGAAGAACCTGGCTACGGGTCTGAATATGTTGAAGCTTAAGAAATTATATTAACTTTATTATTACCTTATTATCACCTGTTTGTGACTAATTTTTTTTTTTTTAAATTTATTTTTGGTAGATGCGGCAACAGAGGTGCAAGACAGGAAAAGTACTGCTGCAGAGCAAGACATGGAAGAGAAACATTGTTTAATATAGGCAATTTAACTTTCTCTAATTGAATTTGTGATGCCTAATAGAATACATACAGAAGTTTAGCTTGAACATCTTGCTGAATATTGCGATGCCGTAATCCTGGTGAAAGATACAGCAGTTTATTATTTATGAAGTTATTGCAGCATCAAGGCAACAATTGCTTCATTCTGAAAAAAATTAGTATATTGTACAGAAGATATGAACTGGCTAATTACAATATGACTAGAGAACCAGAAACCTACTATAATTTATTAATATCTATTGTATAAGCCTATATAATGAATGTTGATGCCTAATAATTTACATTTTGTGATTTTGGTTATGGAAATAAAAAATATAAGTAGTGTGTTGTGTCCGTTCTTTTGAAGACTGATGGATGCCGGTAAGTTATGAAAAGTTGTTGCAGCATCAAGACAACAATTGATTCATTCTGAAAATTATATTGTACAGAAGATATGACCTGGCTAATTACAATCAGACAAGAGAACCACCAGAAAGCTGCTATAATTTATTAATACAAGCCTAGCAGATATTTTGATATTCCATGTAATTTACATTGTGATTTTGGTCATTAAGATGATACAGTTAAACTTGCCTAAGTCGAGCTTATTTTAAATGCCAAATTATTGCGTTTTCCATTAACAATCTGCAAGTCGAATATTATCTAATTTTTCAATGCCATTTGGATTTGACTTGGGCAAGTTCAACTGTACTTATAAGCAGTGTTTTGATGTTTCTTTGCTGTTCAAGTTGTGAAGACCGATGGATGCAGGTAAGGTGAAAAAAGCGCCCTCCAATAGAAAAAGGCTATATTTTCTCCATGTTTCTCAATTTCTATTAAAAGTGGTGCTGAAGGGCGCCCTCAATAGAAAGCCAAAATTTCCAGGGTCTCTAAAATTACTATAGTCGGACTCCGGAGGGAAAACAATTTTGATATGTTGTAAAACTGATTTTTCGCACAGAAAAATGGGGAAGGGTGTAAAAATTCTACCAAATATCAAAAATTGTTTTCCCCTCCAGAGCCTAGCTTTAATAAAGGGGCCCTCTGTGGTGCTGAAAACCGCCCTTCATAGCCATTTTATTTCAACGTTTTTAGTGGTCTCTTATTTGCCATTAATTCTATTAAGGTAGTAGAGTGTGCCCTCTAATGGCCAGTTTTTTGTAATTGTGAAAAAATTGGACGATAGAGGGTGCCTTTTAGTGCCATTGACAATTAAGATGCCCTAAAAAACTTTGGAATAAAAAGGCTATTTAGGGCGATTTTCTTCACTATTTTTATCAGAACCGGACAGATTATTGTGGCCAAATAACTTAGTCATATTTTGGGCCTTTTTCTATTCGAGGGCGCTTTTTTTTTTTACCATCCTGCTCATTCAGTACTCGAGAAGAAAAAAAACAATATTCAATACTATACTGAATACAATTAATATTTATTTATTCAATACTATTACAATAAATTATTCAATACTATACTGAATACAATTGATAATTTATTTATTCAATACTATTACAATAAATTATTCAATACTATTACTGAATACAATTGAATTGAATGCTTGAACTAGCAAATCACCAGTTGCCATAACCTGAAAGAACAAGTCATTAAACAAACAGTAAGAAATTCAAAGTAATACAACAATATATAAAGGCAATTTTTTAAAATTAAACATTCATGCAAAGTAATACAAGAATACATAAAGTTCAATGAAAAAAGGGAAAATATTTTAAAGTCAAACTTATTATGCAAAGTAATACAATAGTATATAAAGTCCAATGAAAAAAGGGAAAATATTTTAAAGTCAAACTTATTATGCAAAGTAATACAACAGTATATAAAGTCCAATAAAAGGGGGAAATATTTTAAAGTCAATTTTTATATATCAAACATTTATGCAAAGTATAACAACAATATATAAACTCCAATGAAAAGGGAAAATATTTTGAAATTGAAACAGTCCGATGGAAAGAGTTTAAAGTCATTAATTATTAATTATGAAAAGGGAAAATATTAATTTAAAAGTAATTTAAACAAGACATTTACGATTTCTTCAAGCCACAAAAAAAAAAATTTATGAACTAGACAAATTGAAGCATTAACAGAATATACAGTAATTAGTTTACATTAAATTTACTAAGTGACCAGGGGTGATCATTCCAATTTGGAATTGGCCCCATATAAATATTTGGTATTATTATAACCACAAGTCTTCAGGTAATTAAAATAATTTCAGAAACAAATACCAAATCTAAAATCTGCGTCACTTTTGGTTGGCATTTTGGCATTAAATTTTATTTATCCCACAAAGCAATTTGCAATGGACATGAAATTCTTACTAAGAAAATTCACAAATATTTTTCTAGCACACTCACCATTCAGCAGTGGCAGCAAGATTAGTCATTCAGCCAAGCAGGGCAGGTTGACGTGTTGCAGAGGAGGTGCAATGTCCAAGTTTCTTCAAAATTTCTACTGTAAAATAAATTGCATTAATTAGATTTAGGATGAGCAAATACAAATGCATCATAAATATCAAAATATTTTTTTTTTAATTTTTGTTCATTTAGTTATTAGAATTTAATTTAATGACATATTAATCATAACATAATTAAATATTAAGGCCAACTCAGACAGTGTCGGGCGACGCAGTCTGACGCGATTTATCGACGGGGACATAGTTAAGCCATTGTGAGAAATATTAAACATGTTTAATATTCCAAGACGCTACTGCTCTTGATGCAAACCATTGTGTCGGGCTGCGTCGTTCAACGCTGTCTGAGTTGGCATTTACCTGCAGAATGATACTTGGCATACATTTTATATTCATATAAATTACTTAATTTAATTAGTTACTATGCTTAAGTTTTAAAAATCAGAATCGTTTCAATAAGTTTAGTTTTGTTAATGTCAAAACCAGCAATGAGAATATGTCATGTTTTACATTTTTATGTCTCATAAAGAATCTAAAATCAAGGTAAGGCAGTCCCAGACGAAACTTTATTGTAAGATTAAATGTAGAAAATTCATCCATGTTTATTTTTGCAGACACACACAAATCAAATTTAAGGCATATTTTCCATTTTTTTTAAATGTGCAGACAATTACTAAATTCAGTCAAAGCAGCTACTAGAAATATCATTACATTATAAATCTTTCCCACATCAAAATCAACTGTTTCGTTTCCTAAGGACTGGGGCTATAGGAAGGCATTCTATGCTGAAGCCTACTGACCACTGCAACAAATTGGTTTTGTAACAAGTACTGCGTTTCATGCACCCGTGAAAACCGAGATGACACTTTTAGAAATCGCGAAGTGCTTTGTTCCAGTGTTCAGCCAAAACCAATGATCACTATTGCAATATATAGGTATGTGAATATCACTTTCATTTTCTGGCAGCAACTCGACTGTCTTCACAGCCCTCTATTGTTTTGGCAGCAGAGGTCGTATTTAGTTTTTCCGTATGACCCGAAAAAATAGATGACGTAGTTCAGTTTTCCTCTCTGCCCTTGTCATCAAACCAATTTTTTGAGAGAATTTATTGCTGAAAGCTTTGCAGAAACATGCAATAATTTTAGAGATAAGTTTGTATTTTTCTGAAACCGGGCAATTCCACGGTAACTGATGTTACATTTCATCCTATAATATTCACATTGTTACCTCTATAAAAACAATAGGAGAGACCCAATTTTATTTTCTTAATGTTACATGGTAGTACTAAGGGAGTGTGGAAACACAGGAATACTGTTACAATTTAAACTTTTTACTAAAGTTTGTGGTACAGATTTAGCGGAGGAAATGAGTGCGGTAAACCAACGTTACATAAATTATAATACGCACAAAAACTAGAAATTAAAACAAATTCCGATATTGAAAAAGAATGAGGAAGTTGCATGGTTTTCGAGGGGTGTTTCTCATGTGAGAAAAAATAAGCAATTAGTCGGTTTATCCAGGTTAGTATTCACGAAGTAGACTCCGATATCTTATGTCCAAGAGACAAACAAAACTTGAGTTGTATGCTATGGAATACTGCATTAGTATACTAGAATTACAAGTTAATGATTATGAATTTATACATTTTTTGTGAGATATTATAATGGCTGGTTGGTAACTGACGTTACGCTTATTTGTAATGTTGGATTATGTAGAAAGCAATTTTTAATTTATAAAGAAACACAATTTGGATGCTTTTGTGAGATAATTATAATGTAAATCTATGAATTCTATGCTTAATTTTTAAGCCAGGAAATCCACATCCTTAACATGCTTAAGTGTTGCTGCTGTAAGCGCAGGAGCAAGCAACCCCACCAGACCCACTTATACTCCTGGGTGGAGAGAAGCAATACAGATCAGTGTCTTGCTCAAGGACACAGGCAAAATGCACATTAAGGGAGTCTTGTCTCCTTTATAATATGAATGACTTTAATATTATTCTTAATGACTCTAGATGGATGTGAATTTGCTGAAATGAAATTCACTCATTTAAGTTAAGGCAATGACATGGTTTTGTTATGGACGGGTTGCAGCATCTTGTGCAATTATGTGAAATTTAAGCCACTGGGCATGGTAATATATAATAACAAGAAGGTGTGTATAAGGTTTATTGCTAAAAGTATGAAGTCATATATTATGCCTAAAACATATCTCAATAACAAAAAGCTTGAATATGTTGAATCTGTGTCATATGTTGGTCACAAAATATGTGGCAAGGACAAACCAAACCAGTGACTTGTAGCAAATCGTGTTTCAGAGAAAATGGCCAAAACATGCTGGAATGTCAAATTTTTAAAAATCTATTTTATTGCACTAAACTTAAACCTTTATATATCTACACATCATTCTATGCTGTTATTTTCCCCATTTTCAATGTTAAAACAATACTTTTTAAGGATTTAAAGATAGTTTCTGCATGAGAAATGCCTGAAATCATAAACTTTGACAGTTAATTTCTCATATATTGTACTTTAAACAGCTGTGTGGTTAAACGCTTGTAACTTCATAAGGAAATGTCCGATTTGAATGATTTTTTACCATTTTATAGCTATTATTTTACTCTCTAACACTATATTAATAACTCAAAAATCGATTTTTGCGACGAGTGACTGGTTTGGCTTGTTCTTTGCCACATATGTTGTGACCATGAGCTTGATATCAAAAGACAAGTTAGATCACTGAGCATGTGGAAATGTACTCTGTAGAAAGTTTAGCAAGTGCCGTGATCAAGTCAAATGTTTATTATTTAGTTCTTTCTCTATGAGTTTTATTGTTCTACACTTTGGTCTATGTATAGACCTTCATCTATGAACACACAGAGAGTATGTTATAGTTCAATATTTTAAGAAAAATGTTACGTAAACCAAGATATTGTAGTTCTAGTGCACTATTTGTTAATAATAATTTATTATCATTCCAAGAAATTATGAGAAAATCAATTTTTAGTTTTTTAAAACGATTTTCTACTTGTGTAAACCCATTAGTTCGTTCTGTAAATGGGATTTTTGAAAGTTTTAGGCTTTCAGAAAAATGGAATGAACTTCTATTTGTCAATCCATAATTTCTATGGATCCTGTGGGGTTTATTTTCCCCTTGTATTTATATTGTAAGTAGTTAAGTTGATGATGTTTAATTCTTGATGTAAAGTCTGAAGTAAAGAGAAATGAATGAATAATTACCATCAGCCTATCATTAAATGGCAGGAAATTATGAGGAAAAATAAAGATTTTGGAAAATAACGTACATTGGAGGATATGAATTTTAATTTTTAAATCCAGATAGGTAAAGTTGAAAATAAGTTAATATAATATATAATAATAATATAGTGAATATATAGTATACTATAGGCTTATAACACTATGGAAACTGACATTACACACTTCAATATTAATTCTCAATAAAATCACAACAGCTTTCAAAGATACCATTTAGGCTGAGCCTAAATGTTTTATTATAAAAAATTCATGGTACAAACATTTTTCAGCAGTTCAACTGCCATTTTCGGTGTAAAAATTCTTATAAGCGCTTGGAGTATTTATAAGATTAAACAAATGCAGTGAAATTTCATGGTAAGTAGGCAAACTGAAGGGTATGAAAAGGCATGAATAAAGATGAAGAAGTACATAAGACCAAATAGTAGGCGGAGCATTCAAGATTAAGGAATTGAACAATGTCAGAAAAAATGCATGAATAAAGATGAGCTCAGAAGAATCAAAATGAAAAAGTTAAATTTACATGTTGTAATTGCCTATTAAGGGAGGCCTGTTCCCACTGTATATGCAGTGCTTTCAATATTAATTTTCAGGACTTTTACTTTTTTTGCAAAGAATTGCCATGGGCTATTTGAATAACATGAAATACCATCAGCCTATCATTGTCCATGGTCAGTGGCAGCTCTAGGAAATAATTTATGGGGGGGATAAATGTCTGATTGGGAGGACTAAGTATTTACGGGTGTAACTATAGTGCGCAGCGTTATCTGAGGGCCGAAGGCCCTGGCTGGGGGCGGGTAGGGGTGAGGATGTCTCCTCCTCTCAAAACAAGATTTTTTTTTTTTAATTGGGACTTCTAGATGGTGGGAATGGCTGGGATGGGAAAACTAGACCTATTTTTTGTTTTCTTTTAGTCCGACTGCCCGACGAGCTTTGGCCGATTTGGGGGGGTGGCTTGACCAAATCGATGGGGGGGCTTAAGCCCCCACCCGCTGCCGCCACTGTGCATGGTTAGAAAGTATTAGAAAAGTAGACGTTATTGGTAACTGACGTTACATTGGAGGATAAATTACAATACTGTAATGCAATTTTCTTTATCAGAAAATAGGAGGAGCCTAATGTATCTAATGTATATCAGCAGTATGTCCCAACTAATAATTCAATACCATAAATTATTAAAATCAAGTGTATAAATTTGAAAAAGGTAAAAGTATATAATATAAAGTCTAAATTTTCATAAATTATCCAAATTTCTGCTGCAGCCATTTTGAAAAACGAATAGCCGTCTACTTAATATTAAATATATATTAAAAATATATATATTATTAATATATATATAATAATAATATATCTTCAGAAACGTCAACTCATGTACTAAATACCGGTAGTCATATAAAATTGATTTTCCAAAATTTTTTGAATTTTTTATGTTCATGTCATATTTTACATGGAATTACCCACCCAGTATATTTTGTTAGTTATATTCATCCACAACTGGGAGTATACCGAATTCTATTTTTTGACCAAAAATGTTAAATGTATTGTGAATAGAAATTCCCCAAATTTATCTGTGGTGCATGCATGTTTATTTTGTTATTGAACAGTACTGGTTATTGAATCTAATTTCAATTTTTCAATACTTTCACATACAATACAAAAAGTGGCCAGGAAATAGTAGCTAATCAAGCTTTGCCCCTCTTATCTACAAACATTTAAAATCAACGCGCTTAAATATCACGAATAAATAAATAAGTAAATAAATAAAAATACATAAATAATTAACGAAACAAAAATGAAATGTAATGGCATCATTCAAATATATTGCAATAAAAGTAATTCTTTTAAAGTTGAACAGAGAAGGATTTGAGCTGCTCATTCTTAACTTGAGAGGAATTTATTCCAAATAATAGCACCCAAGAAAGCAATTCTAAATTTACCACAACTAGTATGACAATCATGGAGAGATGGCTAAATTAAAATCATTGTTAAATCTTGTATTATTTATATTTATGATCAGTAATATCAAAATAATCATTTAAATCATGAGGCAATCTTTTATAAAATAGATCGGAATTAAATTTATAAAGACTAATGTTGTGAAGCTTGGTTACATCTAATATTTTAAGAGAGTAAAATAAGGGCAAAGAATGAGCTCTGAAATGAGAGAAAGTCATGGATTTAGCACACACTTTTTGCGTAACTAAAAGAGGTTTTAAGTAAGTTTCGTTGGTGCTGCCGCATATCTCAGTGCCGTAAGTCAAATAAGGTTGGATGAAAGCATTGTAAATCATGGTTAAAGTAATCTCAGGAAAGCAATGCCGTAGTTTAAGTAAAATACTACCAACTAAAGGTTGAAATAAGTTTGAATCATCGGCAAAAAGCCTAAAATAAAAAAAATCAGAATTTAGTAGGCTATCATTAATATAGATCAAAAATAAAATAACACCCAGTACCCGATCCCTTAGGAACACCGCATTTTATAGCTAACTTAAAGATACTGTAGTCAGAAATCCAATGCAAAGGGCAATCCCTCACTCAATAATGACTTAATTTACAAAACACATGAGAAAAATCAATGAAAATTTCAAGGACACATTATGAGTTATCTAAATGGAGTTGATTATTAATTAGATTTATTAAAGAAAGGTTTGTGCTAAATTTTTTCCTGAACCCAAATTGGTGTTTAAAAAATCAATTAAATTTCTCTTGATAGTTTACCATATTTACTTCATATCATGGGCTTCACTGGCAATAAATAATTACTAGACCTACGGCCGGCAAATTTTAACTCCTTAGGACCCAGAATTTATTGCTATAGCTTCCCACGACCCAAGACCTCCAGATATCATGAAAGTTTTGAAAAATGATACAAAATATACAACCAATATAATACACATGAGGCAAAAGTCCCGTTAGCAGAAATGGTCCATAGTGAGCTGTCAAATGGTCTAGAGGGGCTGTCAGCAGCTCCATAAACTTAACTTTAATTGGTTTTAAGAATGTCCATTGGGAGTTAACAAGAGAATCCTCGCCAGCAAACATAGGTTGTGTTTACGAACTTTCAATGAAACCGGATAAGTCAAAAATGACATAATGCCCAGAGGGTAGGTCATTAGATCGCTCGTTTACGAACCCAAGTTATTCGGATACGGACAGTAAGGTATGGGCCTTTCATGTATTAAAACAAAACAAACACTTCACCGCTTAGCCCATTCAACAACGAATTACCCCGCCTTGCCTACGCTTGTACTCCAACCAATTCTAAAAAACCAGGCCTTTGAAACTAGAGCCTAGCCAACTGGGAAAATTACAACTACAAAAAAATTACAAAAAAAACAAAGGGAAAAAATAGCCTACGGACTTACTACTACGTGTAATTTTAGTTCCACTGGTGTTCAGAGCCGCCAACGACGTGTCAACAGTGTGTGGTGGACAAGAAATGGGTCTATCACCAAAAATTTCGTTCATCATCGCAAAATACGGCCATTCTGTTGGGGTGTGGGGTGGGGGTTTCCTGACTTCCTGTTGGGGTAATTTTCCTGGGTGTATTTTTTTGCGCAGGTTCCTGCATTTGGTATTCTATCTGTGCGTGCGTAAAGTTATAACCCATTTCCCGCATCTTCTTTGCGATTTCTTTATAAACGGCGTTGTTCCATCGGGTTCCATCAAAACCATCTTGTATGGATGTCGTTCCCCATATGCTAATTAACGTTTGGGTTGCTTCGTCAGTCCACCCACTCTGTTCAGCTGTAGCCATTGTATATAGGGGTATATCGTTGTAAAAATAAACTTAATATTTCGGCTTAAAAATTGGATAATATAATTTATTAAGTGAGGACTACTCTCTAGCGATGTCACTGGACGAAGGCATGGATGAAAAGAAATTGCGGACTCAAGGCTTAATCTGAATAGATTTCTCATAAAAGTAAGGTCAGTTGACACCATGCTTTGGGCTATTGCGCCCAAGGCAGCCTCCAACCCTCCAAACTTATCCGGAGAGGATAAGCCCGGAAAGTCCAGATGTTTTAGTAATTATAGCTCGTTGAGGAATGATTAATTATCACCTCAGGCTTGAGTTATCCGGTTTTCGAAAGTTCGTAAACGGGCCCATATAGCCTATGGAATGTAAACAAGAAACCCATTACAATCACTCACTTCATATCATGGGCTTCACTGGCAATAAATAATTTAAGAACCCATCGCTATTCAACAAACCAGAAGGATTTATAACCCGAGTTTTTTTTCCAAAAGTCGGGTGCCATGGACCATTTATGTTAACGGCCAAAAATGCAGCATAGAATAGAGTAGAAATCTTTCTTTATTCTGGATACTCAGTCAGTATTGTTACACTGTTCTTCCCTGAGGTCCAGGGTATTATCTTAAACTACATTATATTACAAATATAAAATTAGTAACACATGTTACCAAGATAAATTATATTGGTAACATGGAATTCTACATACTAAGGAAAGTAATTGAATATTGCTACGAAGGTCTGATGATAGATTATTCCATAATTTAACAGAACGATATTTAAAAGTTCTTTTTCCAAAATCATTTCGCCATTGTGGTAAGACTAAAGTGTTTTTCAATTTACTTTTTGTATTTATGCTATGGTAAGTATCAATTAATTTGTAAAAATTAGTTAAATATTCAGGAACAGTGCCTGATAAGCATTTAAATGTCATTAAAAGAATATTATGTTCCCATTGTTGGTTTACATCCTTCCAGTAAGAGATTCCATAAGGTCATTCAGGTGTTCTAATATCAGCATGCAAAATAATTCTGGCTAGTCTATTTAGTAACCTGGAGTGAATTAAGGTGCGCAGCTGTGCAATTGGACCATACAGTACTACAATAATTTAAAAAAGGTAATACAAAAGAATTTGCTAAAAGTCTAGAAGAATTTGGTAAAAAATAACACCAATGCGTTGAGAAATTTTGGAGCAAAAATTCTCAATATGATTATCCCATGTAAAGAAAGTATCAAAGGTAATTCTTAAGTATTTAAAATTATCAACTCTATCGATTACATGACTGTTCATTTATAAGGAGATATTTGAAAATTTTGGGAAATTAAATTTTGAACAAAATACCAAAAATTTTGTTTTAATAAAGTTAATAGTTAATTTATTTATATTAAACCATTTAGAAATACTGGCTACATTTTTGTCAATGATAGACTGTAATTCGTTTGGATCAGAGGCAGAACAAAGAACTCTAGTATCATCTGCAAAAATTGCACATTTTGAATCGGGAGTGATAATTTCAGGCAGGGAGTTTATATATAATAAAAAGAAGGGGGCCAAGAATTGATCCTTGAGGGACACCAATAGTGATATCTTTAGGATCTGATAATTTGGATTTAATTTTAACAACTTGAGATCGTCCAGAAAGGTATGATGAAAACCAGTTTAAAGTAGTGCTTCTGATTCCATATTGTTTAAGTTTGTTAATTAAAATAGTATAGTTAACGGTGTCAAAAGCCTTCTTTAAGTCAAAGAAAATAGCAGCAGTAACCTTGCCATTGTTAAGATTACTAAGAATGTGTTCAGAAACATCAATAAGTGCAGTATTAGTAGAATGAAATAGCCTAAATCAGATTGAAAATTTGGTAATGATTGTTATATGTTAAAAAAGAGTAAAGTTGATTATAAACAAATTTTTCGATGATTTTAGATAGCATAGGTAAAACAGAAATCAGTCTATAATTTTCAGTGTTTAGTCTGTCACCACTTTTAAATACAGAAAGTAACTTTGGCAATTTTCCATGCTGATGGGAAAGTTGCTGTAGTTAAAGAGAGATTAATTATATGAGCAATAGGATGACAAATAATGGGGGGAAAGCAATCTTAATTAATTTTAGATCAAGTTCATCAACACCGGAAGCTTTATTATTTGGAAAGGAGTTCATATGATCAAAGACTTCTTCAGGTGAAATTAATTCAAAATTAAATTGATTAGAAAAGTCAAGTTTGTTAGTATTGTAAGAATTAAGGAATAAGTTATTATTAAGTTGTGTGCTAAGGACTCGCCAATAGAAGAGAAATAAGAGTTAAATTTGTTGGCAATTTCAAATTCATTGGAGATTATTTCATTCCCAGATATAATAGAACTGATTGGTTCTTTTTTGTCATTACCAGTAATTTTTTTTTATAGTTTTCCAAATTTTTTGGGTTTAATCAATATTTTCATTGATAGCCTTTGAGCAATATTTTTTATTTAAGATAACGATTCATATTATTTGCTCTATTCCTAAGTTCTTTAGCTTTTGCCCAATCAAGGGTATTATTTGTTTTGTGAGTCCTAGAAAAGTAGTAGTCTCTGTCCTTAGTCAATTTAAGGTATTCTGGAGTAATCCATTCAGGCACAAAACCCTTTATTCGTTTAATTTTGAAAGGAGCATGCAAGTTGCAAACTTCTGTAAAGAAATTATTCCAGATTTTTAAGGTTTTATTTACATCGGTAGATTGAAATACAGGGTTCCAGTTTAAATTTTTAATTGTTTCAATAAATTGATGTTCATTGAAATTTTTAAAAGATCGGATATTTATAGTTTTTGGTTCATTTTTAATTTTCTTGTTTTTTCGAAGAATATAAATCAATGAATGGTCACTAATACCAATACTTCTAGTACCAGAATGTGTATATTTATCTTCATTAGATTTTAGAAACAAATATTAAATCTAAAATCGTTTGAGTGTCCAGTCTGTGATTCTTGCTGGTTGATTTATTAGTTGAGAAAGGCCACTATTGTTAGAAAGTTTGTTAAACATGTGTAGAGCCCCTAGATTGGGACACCCTACTTCTCTAGGGGACACTTTTCCATGAAACGAGGGGAATTATATATTTTAACAATACGGCCAACCCTATTAATGGGACACCCCATTATTAGGACGAGGACAATTTCTGGGTGTGCCAAATGGTCAAATCAATACATCTGAGTATTCAATGCCTATTAAGTGGACAAATATATATATTTTTTATTGTATCACAAAAGGAGTCTCAAAATAAACTTTGACATCTTTTGAGCAAAAAAAACTTTACATCAATGCATAATTCTTTTCCACTGAATCCTATTGTGAACAGTATAGGAATACTGTCAACCAATCTTGTCAAATTAATTTGAACTCTAACTATGGGGATTTTGTGTACATTCATATAAGATTCTAATTATAACATAACATGCACCCTTACTTTTACGTTGTTACTCTATTCATGCTACGTGCGTCCAATAAAACACTAAATATAAAAAAAAAATATTTGGTCATTCACATCGCATCACAAAATAATATTGGGAACATACACTATTACTGCTGATTTCATATTATAAATAAATATTGCATTGCAAACTACTGTAGTTCTAATTCTATTTGTAATTCATTCTTAGGTCAATAAAAATAAAAAGAGAGTAGGCCTATATCATTATCAGCATCATTGTATGAAAACTACCAAAACCCTATAGATACAATTTCACACTTTGGTTTGTTTGTGTTTCCTTAATAGGGGCACCCCATTAAGGGGACATTTTTTGGTCCCAAATGTGTCCTCTTAACAGGGGTTGTACTGTATATCGAAGTATTGTCAGGTAGGAGTGTCTTGTAACAACAGTATGATATTTGATACATACTTATTAAAGAATACAATTACTTAAAGCATCATTTTATTTTTATTTTTATTTACATGATTGTTGATTTCCATCATTTTTTTCTGACTGCCTTAATTCTGACATTGGTTGCTAGCACCTTTGCCATGTTCTGATATCATACTGCCCACTAATTTAGCAGGCACTAAAACATTTTTTTGGTAAACAAAGTTTCCTTCAGGAGTAGGCAAGTAAGAAGCCGAGGTTGTCAATGAGTGACACAACAAACAAAAAATTTCTAAAACTTGATTATAAGACGAAAACAAATATTCCTTCGTATTCTGAAACACAAACACTATTCAACAAATGGCGTGCTGAACTACGGTTAGAGGACTGCCGGCGCATAGTGATGTTTTATCAAGCTCATCAATTCTATCGGATGACAGTCAGCCAAACACTGACACAAATTGGAAGACGATAGCCAAAATTTTATCAAATTATTTTATTTTTAAAAAAAATGTTTTGTTTGGATGTTTTCACTGACTTTTTCTGATTTTTAATGTGTTTATTTTAACACTTAAGACTTTCTGTATAATTTTTTTTTTTTTTTTTTTGAGACCTGGTACTGTCTGACGACCCTCTAAAATTCTCTCACAACTCAAAGTTGGGTCGCGACCCATGGGTTGACAACCGTATTACTGACTGTAAAGTAAGGCTGCGCCCGTTGAAATATTAGGCCTAGAAATCCGACTGCACATTTTAGAAAATAAGGGCCGATTTCCGTGCAGATTTTGCCAAAAATTAGCCTTTCGTTGACCAGGTAGCTCAGACATGACAATACTTGGGGGAGAAGCAATACTCCTACCTGACAATACTTGGGGGAGAAGCAAGTTACTGTACGAGCAGTCCACACTTCAAGTGCTTTGAGACTTCTGTATAAAGCAAGTATGTAAATCGAACAACAACTATAACATTACATCTGAATATACAAATGCTAAGTTACGGTTTTGTTCTTCATAGCGATTTTCCGTAAAAATTTCAGCTTGTTTTTGAGTTGAGGTATCTTCTGCCCAATTAATATACTTTAAAGAATGGCTTATTGTGCAATTTCATTTTATAATATTTTATTCATTCAAGATTGGAACAGACTTCATTCATTCACACATTTCTTTGTACCGCGTTCATTGACAAATTTTATTCACATTGATCACGGGTGCACTGGATGGCAGCATTTAGCCTAAGGGCCGTGGGGCCTCACTTTTAAATATTTATATACTGTACGGGTAGGTGCCGCATTTACGGGGGTATTTTTGAGAACATGGCCGTAAGCAGTTCAATAGTAGTTAGTTGGTAAATGGTAGTTCAAGTCCTTACAATTTTCAGTAAAATAGGTAGCGCAAGTGTCTCATGTCTTGGAGTGGATGCTGCACCCCAATGATGGCACCAGGACCTGCCCCGATGGAGGGGCTAAAGCTAAAGGCCCCGACGGGGAGGGGGCTAGTGAAGCGAATCGAGTCTCACTTGGCTGGGGGCCAGGGGG
>NW_022698455.1:62320-70221 GCF_011630105.1 Anneissia japonica
GGCCTATCATATGTGGCAAAGACAAGCCAAACCAGTCACTCGTCACAAATCATGTTTCAGAGAAAATGGCCAAAACATGCTGAAATATCAAATTTTTAAAATTCTATTTCATTGCACTAAACTAACCTTTATATATCTACCATACTATGCTGTTAATTTGCCCATTTTCAATGCTTAAACAACACTTTTTAAGGATTCGATGGTAGTTTCTGCATGAGTAATGCCCGGAATTTATAAACTTTGAAGGTAGTGATTTCTCATATATTGTTCATTAAAACAACTGTATGTTTAAACTCCAGTATACATAACAAAATGTCTGATTTAAATTATTCTTTCACCATTTTATAGCTATTATTTTACTCTCTAAAACTGTATTAATAACTCAAAATCGATTTGGCTTGTCTTTGCCACATATGTTGTGACCATGAGCTTGATATCAAAAGACAAGTTAGATCACTGAGCATGTGGAAATGTACTCTGTAGAAAGTTTAGCAAGTGCCGTGATCAAGTCAAATGTTTATTATTTAGTTCTTTCTGTATGAGTTTTTATTGTTCTACACTTTGGTCTATGTATAGACTTTCATCTATGAACACACTGAGAGTATGTTTAGTTCAATATTTTAGGAAAAAATGTTACGTAAACCAAGATATTGTAGTTCTACTGCACTATTTGTTAATAATTTATTATCATTCCAAGAAATTATGAGAAAATCAATTTTTAAACGATTTTCTACTAGTGTAAACCCATTAGTTCGTTCTGTAAATGGAATTTTTGAAAGTTTTAGGGTTTCAGGAAAATGGAATGAACTTCTATTTGTCAATCCATAATTTCTATGGATCCTGTGGGGTTTATTTTTCCCCTTGTATTTATATTGTAAGTAGTTAAGTTGATGATGTTTAATTCTTAATGTAAAGTCTGAAATAAAGAGAAATGAATGAATAATTACCATCAGCCTATCATTAAATGGCAAGAAATTATGAGGAAAAATAAAGGTTTTGGTAAATAACGTACATTGGAGGATATGAATTTTAATTTCTAAACTTCGGCAACATTTAAAAAAGGAGCTATTTTGTAGCTATTTATCAGTAGAGTACAGTATGTCCCAACTGATAGTGCAATACCATAAACATTAAATCAAGATAGGTAAAGTTGAAAATAAGTTAATATAATATAATATATAATAATAATATAGTGTATATATAGTATACTATAGGCTTATAACACTATGGAAACTGACGTTACGCACTTTCTTTATTAATTCACAACAGCTTTCAAAGATACCATTTAAGCTGAGCCTAACTGTTTTATTATAAAAAATTCATGGTACAAACATGTTTCAGCAGTTCACAACTGCCATCTTCGGTTTAAAAATTCTTATAAGCACTTGAGTATTTATAAGATTGAACAAATGTATTGAAATTTCATGGTAAGTAGGCGAACTGAGACGTATGAAAAGGCATGCATAAAGATGAAGATGTACATAAGACCAAATAGTAGGCGGAGCATTCAAGATTAAGGAATTGAACATGTCAGAAAAAATGCATGAATAAAGATGAGCTCAGAAGAATCAAAATGACAGAGTTAAATTTACATGTTGCCTATTAAGGGAGGCCTGTTCCCACTGTATATGCAGTGCTTTCAATATTAATTTTCAGGACTTTTACTTTTTTCGCAAAGAATTGCCATGGGCTACTTGAGGCATAATAGGTAGGAGAGATAAATAACATGAAATACCATCAGCCTATCAGCGGCTCTAGAATATAATTTATGGGGGGGGGGGCTAAGTGTCCAACTGGGGAAGGCTAAGTATTTATGGGTGTAACTATAGTGCGCAGCATTATCTGAGGGCCAAAGGCCCTGGCTGGGGGCGGGTAGGGAGAGGATGTCCCCTTCTCCCAAAACAAGATTTTTTTTTTTAAATTGGGACTTCTAGATGGTGGGAAATGGCTGGGATGGGAAAACTAGGCCTATTTTTTGTTTTCTTTTGGTCCGACTGCCCGACGAGCTTTGGTCGATTGGGGGGAGGCTTGACCAAACCGACGGGGGGGCTTAAGCCCCCCACCCGCTGGCACCGCCACTGTGCATGGTTAGAAAATATTAGAAAAGTAGACGTTATTGGTAACGGACGTTACATTGGAGGATAAATTACAATACTGTAATGCAATTTTCTTTATCAGAAAATAGGAGGAATCTAATGTATATCAGCAATATGTCCCAACTAATAATTCAATACCATAAATTATTAAAATCAAGTGTATAAATTTGAAAAAGTTAAAAGTATATAATATAAAGTCTAAATTTTCATAAATTATCCAAATTTCTGCTGCAGCCATTTTGAAAAACGAATAGCCGTCTACTTTAAAGCATAATATATCTTCAGAAACGTCAACTCATGTACTAAATAGTCATATAAAATTGATTTTCCAAAATTTTGAATTTTTTATGTTCATGTCATATTTTACATGGAATTACCCACCCAGTATATTTTGTTAGTTATATTCATCCACAACTGGGAGTATACCAAATTCTATTTTTTGACCATAAATGTTAAATGTGTTGTGAATAGAAATTCCCCAAATTTATCTGTGGTGCATGCATGTTTGTTTTGTTATTGCAGGGAACAGTATTGTTCCCTGGTTATTGAATCTAATTTAAATTTTTCAATACTTTCACGTATAATACAAAAAGTGGCCAGAAAATAGTAGCTAATCAAGCTTGGCCCCTCTTATCTACAAACATTTAAAATCAACGCACTTAAATATCACGAATAAATAAATAAGTAAATAAATAAAAATAAATAAATAACGGGAAAAAAATGAAATGTAATGGCATCATTCAAATATATTGCAATAAAAGTAATTCTTTTAAAGTTGAACAGAGAAGGATTTGAGCTGCTCATTCTTAACTTGAGGGGAATTTTATTCCAAATAATAGCACCCAAGAAAGCAATTCTAAATTTACCACAATTAGTATGACAATCATGGAGAGATGGCTAAATTAAAATCATTGTTAAATCTTGTATTATTTATATTTATGATCAGTAATATCAAAATAATCATTTAAATCATGAGGCAATCTTTTATAAAATAGATCGGAATTAAATTTATAAAGACTAATGTTGTGAAGCTTCGGTACATCTAATATTTTAAGAGAGTAAAATAAGGGCGAAGAATGAGCTCTGAAATGAGAGAAAGTCATGAATTTAGCACACACTTTTTGTAATAACTAAAAAAGGTTTTAAGTAAGTTTCGTTGGTGCTGCCCCATATCTCAATGCTGTTAGTCAAATAAGGTTGGATGAAAGCTTTGTAAATCATGGTTAAAGTAATCTCAGGAAAGCAATGCCGCAGTTTAAATAAAATATTACCAACTAAAGTTTTAAATAAGTTTGAATCATCGGCAAAAAGCCTAAAGTAAAAAAAAATCAGAGAATTTAGTAGATCATTAATATAGATCAAAAATAAAATAACACCCAGTGCCAATCCCTGAGGAACATTGGATTTGAAAACTATTAGAAGATACAAACTGAAAACTGTTACTGTACTAAGATACCGTAGTCAGAAATCCAATGCAAAGGGCAATCCCTCACTCCATAATAACTTAATTTACAAAACGCATGAGAAAAATCAATGAAAATTCCAAGGACACATTCTGAGTTATCTAAATGGAGTTGATTATTAATTCGATTTATTAAAGAAAGGTTTGTGCTAAATTTGTTCCTGAACCCAAATTGGTGTTAAAAAAATCGATTAAATTTCTCTTGATAGTTTACCAGATGATCAACGATTTTTCTATAAATTTTGATAAAGTAGGTAAAACGGAAATTGGTCTATATTTACTACCGGCAGTGTCGTATTTTGAGCCTTTTTTATGTGGTGCGAAACACAAGCGATTTAACACGTTGGCTGCCAGCGACAAGTATACTTGCCCACAGGGTGTTGTTGAGGGTGCCAGGGACTAGTATATTCATCAAAATCGGGGTAACATTCTAGCGTTCATAACTTCTTTGTTATACATTGTAGAACCACAGACTCAACGACTGGTAGTTCGGGGAAGATACACCTATGCGATAACATACAAATGGCGTATGTAATGTTTGTTGTGTTATCTTGCTGGTAGTACACTAGAGCGGCACAAGTGGAGTACCCTTTGAACATTATACCAACCCATACAAAAAGAAGACAAGATAACTCGCACTTGGCATAGACCATGAAAAGTGCTATCACTATAGTGTTTTTCAATTTACTTTTTGTATTTATGCTATGGTAAGTATTAATTAATTTGTAAAAATTAGTTAAATATTCAGGAACAGTGCCTGATAAGCATTTAAATGTCATTAAAAGAATATTATGTTCCCATTGTTGGTTTACATCCTTCCAGTAAGAGATTCCATAAGGTCATTCAGGTGTTCTAATATCAGCATACAAAATAATTCTGGCTAGTTGCTGCGAAGCAGCCAATTCATATTCTTGACAGCAATTTGACCTCTGAAAGGTCATTGTTTGTCAAAAAACAGGCGCCTAAGACTACTGAAAAGCGGAGTTTCCTTCTTTCACTCTGCCGGGTAAAATCAATTACTTTAGGCGACGTTTGTAGACTAACCTACTCGTACCAACGTCCGCATGTCGCGCTAGCCAGGCCTAGACTAGCTAGGATGTTATAGGCCTAGCCTTGAAGGGACGAAGGTCCCAAAGAAAAACAACGTCGCTCCTTGATAGCTAACATTGTCTATTTAACATCACAATAATTCATTATTTAGACCTATAGTTGTTTTTTGAATTGTACTCCACAAATCTCAGCCGATACCTCGCACAACGTCTCCTATCTATTGTCCTCACGTCATGGCTCGCTGGCTCACACTTGCGATGTCTCGCACTTGTAAACAAGTAACACGCTGGCTCGCACTTTGGCAACACTCTTTGGCAGTCAACTCGCCCCTAGAAAACCCACCCCTTTGGTAATCAACTACATTTTCCACATACATAGAAATTTTTGAAACTTAAACCATAATTCACCACTATAGACACTTTTTGACAAAAATGAAAAATTACGACTTTGTTACCCAATGAGAAGTGTTCTAATATAGACAATGGGTCGCGTCTCATATTATTTGTTATATTTTTATTATTCATTATTTTCACTTGTCGAAAGAACATTTATATGCAGTTGTACTTCGCAGCACTTCACTTGCAATTTGCAATTTCTAGTCTATTTAGTAAAACCTGGAGTGAATTAAGATGCGCAGCTGTGCAATTGGACCATACAGTACTACATAATTGAAAAAAAGGTAATACAAAAGAATTTGCTAAAAGTCTAAGAGAAGAATTTGGTAAAAAATATCTTAATCTACGAATAACACCAATGCGTTGAGAAATTTTGGAGCAAAAATTCTCAATATGATTATCCAATGTAAAGAAAGTATGAAAGGTAATTCCTAAGTATTTAAAATTATCAACTCTATCAATTACATGACTGTTTATTGATAAGGAGATCAAAATACCATAAATTTTGTTTTAATAATAAAGTTAATAGTTAATTTATTTATATTAAACCATTTAGAAATACTGGCTACATTTTTGTCAATGATAGATTGTAATTTGTTTGGATCTGAGGCAGAACAAAGAACACTAGTATCATCTGCAAAAATTGCACATTTTGAATCGGGAGTGATAATTTCAGGCAGGGAGTTTATATATATAATAAAAAGAAGGGGGCCAAAAATTGATCCTTGAGGGACAACAATAGTGATATCTTTAGGATCTGATCATTTGGATTTAATTTTAACAACTTGAGATTGTCCAAAAGGTATGCTGAAAACCAGTCTAAAGTAGTGCTTCTGATTTCATATTGTTTAAGTTATTATTACAGTATAGTTGTTGTGCTAAGGACTCGCCAATAGAAGAGAAATAAGAGTTAAATTTGTTGGCAATTTCAAATTCATTGGAGATTATTTCATTCCCAGATATAATAGAACTGATTGGGGTTTTTTTTGTCATTACCAGTAATATTTTTTATAGTTTTTCCAAATTTTTTGGGGTTTATCAATATTTTCATTGATAGCCTTTGAGCAATATTTTTTTTTTTAAGATGACGATTCATATTATTTGCTCTATTCCTAAGTTCTTTAGCTTTTGCCCAATCAAGGGTATTATTTGTTTTGTGAGCCCTAGAAAAGTAGTAGTCTCTGTCCTTAGTTAATTTAAGGTAATCTGGGGTAATCCATTCAGGCATAAAACCTTTTATTCGTTTAATTTTGAAAAGAGCATGCAAGTTGCAAGCTTCTGTAAAGAAATTATTCCAGATTTCTAAGGTTTTATTTACATCAGTAGATTGAAATACAGGGTTCCAGTTTAAATTTTTAATTGTTTCAATAAACTGATGTTCATTGAAATTTTTAAAAGATCGGATATTTATAGTTTTTGGTTCATTTTTAATTTTCCTATTTTTTTGAAGAATGTAAATCAATGAATGGTCACTAATACGAATACTTCTAGTACCAGCCTGAATGTGTATATTTATCTTCATTAGAAACAAATATTAAATCTAAAATCGTTTGAGTGGAGTCTGTGATTCTTGTTGGTTGATTTATGAGTTGAGAAAGGCCACTATTGTTTAGAAAGTTTGTTAAACTTGAGTAGAGCCCCTACATTGGGACACCCCTATTATACTAGTATTAAGGGGACACTTATCCATGAAACGAGGGGAAATATATATTTTAACAATACGGCGAACCTTATTAATGGGACACCCCATTATTAGGATGAATTGAATTGAATTGAATTGAATTGACAATTTCTGGGTGTGCCAAATGGTCAAATCAATAATCTGAGTATTTAACGCCTAATAAGTGGACAAATATATATATCTTTATTGTATCACAAAAGGAGTCTCAAAATAAACTTTGACATCTTTTGAGCAAAAAAAAACTTCACATCAATGCACAATTATTTTCCGCTGAATCCTAGTGTGAACGGTATAGGAATATTGTCAACCTATCTTGTCAAATTAATTTGAACTCTAACTATGGGGATTTTGTGTACATTCATATAGGATTCTAATTATAACATAACATGCACCCTTACTTTTACGTTGTTACTCTATTCATGCTACGTGCGTCCAATAGAACGCTAAATATATAAAAAAAAAAATATTTGGTCATTCACATCGCATCACAAAATTATATTGGGAACATACACTATTACTGCTGATTTCATATTATAAATAAATATTGCATTGCAAACTACTGTAGTTCTAATTCTATTTGCAATTCATTCTTAGGTCAATAAAAATAAAAAGAGAGTAGGCCTATATCATTATCAGCATCATTGTATGAAAACTACCAAAACCCTATAGATACAATTTCACACTTTGGTTTGTTTGTGTCTCCTTAATAGGGGCACCCCATTAAGGGGACATTTTTTGGTCCCAAATGTGCCCTCTTAACAGGGGTTGTACTGTATATTGAAGTAGTGTCTCATAACAACAGTATGATATTTGATACATACTTATTAAAGAATATAACATAAAGCACCATTTTATTTTTATTTACATGATTGTTGATTTCCATCATTTTTTTCTGACTGCCTTAATTCTGACATTGGTTGCTAGCACCATTGTCATGTTCTGATATCATACTGCCCACTAAATTAGCAGGCACTAAAACATTTTTTTGGTACAGTAGAACCTCGAATTTACGTACGGCACGGGACCGGAGGGCGTACGTAAACCGGGGGATTCGTAAAATAGAGGTTGGGTTAAATTTGTGGTAACCTTTGACCTAATACGTACGTAAGACTCAATACATGTGTGTATAAACGAACGATGTTACCTAGCTAGGCTAAAGCAAGCCTCTAGGCCTACGAATAAAAGCATTTGTTTAGTGTTTTTATTCATCACTTTAC
>NW_022698455.1:70413-77611 GCF_011630105.1 Anneissia japonica
CATGTGCGCTGCACTGGGCGAGCCAACCAATTAGCGTTCGTGTACGAAACTATGCCTATACATTCTTTCGTGTAGAAAATTCGACCAGACAAGTGTTTCCATGGTTTGCCACACGAAGCTAAGGAGGAAAGCAATTGTTTTGAGCACCATCGGTAGTTGTTCATCTCACTCAGTTCACGTGGTTTTAGATTATAACCTGTCTCTTATACACAGTTTAATGAAAATACGTTGCATTATTATGGTTTGTTTATTGTTATAGTTTATTGTAATAGTCTTTTTACTTATGGTTGCTCTGAAAAGGGCCGTTTGTTTTGAATATTTTCGGGGTTTTTGATGACGTTATCGTCGATACGAGGCGTACGTAAAACAGAGGGTTCGTATAACTGGGGTACGTAAAAACGAGGTTCTACTGTATAAACGAAGTTTCCTTTAGGAGTAGGCAAATAAGAAGCCGAGGTTGTGACACAACAAACATAAAATTTCTAAAACTTGATTATAAGACGAAAACAAATATTCCTTCGTATTCTGAAACACAAACACTATTCAACAAATGACGTGCTGAACTACAGTTAGAGGACTGCCGGCGCATAGTGATGTTTTATCCAGCTCATCAATTCTATCGGATGACAGTCAGCAAATTGACACAAATTGGAAGACGATAGCCAAAATTTTATAAAATTATTTTATTTTAAAAAAAAATGTTTTGTTTGGATGTTTTCACGGGCTTTTTCTGATTTTTAATGTGTTTATTTTAACACTTAAAAATTTGTGGTACTGGTACTGTCTTACGACCCTCTAAAATTCTCTCACAACTCAAAGTTGGGTCGCGACCCATGGGTTGACAACCGTATTACTGACTGTAAAGTAAGGCTGCGCCCAGGAATATATCCTCCGTTGAAAAATTAGGCCTAGAAATCCGACTGCACATTTTAGAAAATAAGGGCCGATTTCCGTGCAGATTTTGCCAAAAATTGGCCTTTCTTTGACCAGACGTACCTCAGACATGAAGAGACCCTTGGGGGAGAAGCAAGTTACTGTATGAGCAGTCCACACCTCAAGTGCTTTGAGACTTCTGTATAAAATAAGTATGTAAATCGAATTACAACATTACATCTGAATATACAAATGCTAAGCTTTTGCACACCTATTTTCCTAGCGATTTTCCGTAAAAATTTCAGCTTTTGAGTTGAGGTATCATACGCCCAATTAATATACTTTAAAGAATGGCTTATTGGGGGGGGGGGGGGCCTGCCTATGTGTACTTTCATTTTATAATATTTTATTCATTCAAGATTGGAACAGTTCATTCATTCACACATTTCTTTGTACCACGTTTATTGACAAATTTTATTCACATTGATCACGGGTGCACTGGATGGCAGCATTTTGAGCCTAAGGGCCCTGGGGCCTCACTTTTAAATATACTGTACGGGTAGGTGCCGCATTTACGGGGGTATTTTTGAGAACATGGCCGTAAGCAGTTCAATAGTAGTTAGTTGGTAAATGGTAGTTCAAGTCCTTACAATTTTCAGTAAAATATGTAGCGCAAATGTCTCATGTCTTGGAGTGGATGCTGCACCCAAAGATGGCGCAAGAACCTGCCCCGACGGGGAGGGGGCTAGTGAAGTGAATCGAGTCTCACTTAGCTGGGGGCCAGGGGGCCGCTTAGGTTCCCCAGTGGGGGCCTAGGGCCTCCCCCACCCCCCGCGTGTCATGGATATTTGACGAATTATGGCGAATTTTTATTTATTTGAATGATAGGCATCGTGTTACTATCAATGACTTCATGTAGGATATGTTTTCTAATGAGCTTTTCAAATCCTCATTCTTGAAAGTGAAATTCTACATTTTGGAAATTTTACATGAAATCTGTTAACCACGCTGTCAAGGTCGAGGTTGCTTCACCTATCACGATGTATTCCAAGCATCATGAGGCTATCCAAACGAGCATTTATCATAACAGATTTATTTTTATTTAGTCTCATTGAACTATTATTATTATTATTATTTATTATCATTATTATTATTAACACAAATAGTTTAATGAAACAATATGGTGTCTAAACGAACATTACATAAATATTTTTTTTTACTTGTTTATTCCCCAACAAAATATACTGGTCTTCCCCGACGGGGGGAGGGGGGCTATGCTTCCCCGACGGTTGGGCTATATCCCCCTCCCCCAGCCTCCCCCCTCTGGCACCACCACTACTGCTCCCTCCCGTTGTGGTATACAAAAGTGAGCTCCCCGGGGGAATAGGCAAGTTGCCCTAGCTTAGTACCATAGATAGCTTGGCCTAGACTAGTAGGGCAGGCCAGGGAGGAGCATGAAAAATGGGAGCCTACCGATCCCGTAAGATTTTACTGCCATTTTCTTAAAAATACCAGCTATAGAATGAGTACTCACCAGAGATGAAATGACATAGCATATAGGCGAAGGAAGGCCTAGTCCAGAGTAGTAAATATTCTGCACACTTAATAATCAAAACTACGATTAAGAGAGTTCTCAAGTTTGTAAAATGCATTTCCGCCATGTCCTCAGATTCCGTAGTAAATGAAAATATTCTGGGTACTTTCTTGGGTTGAGTTTTTAACAATTAATAGTTTATCAGTAATCTGACAGTTCTCAAGCGGCCTAGCCTAGTCTAGGCCTAGTAGGGTCCGTAGGAACGATGTAGCCATAGGCCTAGTTAGTCCTGATGAAATCATACAATGATTCACTGTCCTGCTGTACTTTCAACAAGGCCTATTTCTGGGTCTAGGCTAGGGATAAATTTCCGTAGTAGTGTCTTTGTTTATTTCCGTAAACAGCCATAATTAGGCAAAATTTCCTTAGCAACTACGGACGCTCCGTAAATAACGCTGTTATGAAATAATGTACATCACATTCCAGGCTCCAGGTGTTCTAACACACGTGTTCTGATTATTCTACGACAGGAAAAAGGCCACTCGGCAATTATAGTGCCAGAGAGGGCACAATATTTACTGGTTCCCGATGGCAAAAGTGTTCCGTCCGGTCGCGATCTCTTAGCTCTACCAATCAAGGAGCTTACCGCGCGGCTTATAAGCACCTTATAGCTTGAAATTCGCTAATGCGGAAAATCGTGGCACTTTGACACAAGATAGGTCATGAACTTTAACTACCAGTTTCACCCCGGTTATTTCCCAATGTGCTACAAAGTCCCTTTCACCCCAAAAATGCTGCAACTCCCCTACTCCATATTTCCCACACAACTAAATCCTCAGTAAACGCGGCTCCTCCCCGCATAGAAATATTTAAGAGTGACCCCACCCGGTCGGTGTTATTTAAAGCTTGTGAGGTTCCTAATCAACCGGGAATGGAATTAAGTTTTCAATAATTCGTCTACAAAAAGAATATTTGAATTCATATTACTGTACATGGTTTCAGTTGCACAAAGTTGGATAATCTTGCCGGACATTAAAAATTATCACTACTGTACATTTCCGTCTCTGTGCACGAGAAACCAGTTCATGGTCACTGATCTTTATATGACACGTAATGAGGCATCGCCCTCCTTTAGTAAGAAAGATTGTCAAATACAGAATCTTAAAAAAATTCTTTTGAATCCGCTCAAATCTATTGATGTCACATGCCATGTAGGCCTAAGGGTTCCATACTGAGGAGGCATTCTCATAACAAGAATTATAGAAAATCTGCCATCATAGCATGTTTCTTCCAATCTAATAAAAGATGGGAGAGTAAAATTTGTAAAAAAAAAAAATGATCTAACAATATTAATATAAATATGAGGCGCCAGATGTACTTTCATTATTTAAATATATATATATATATATACATATACATTATTTAATATATAGTTCAACATTTCGTCATTATATAGGCTGCATATAGGCCTAGGCCTAATTATTTTTGCTTCTAACGATTATATATAAATAATTGGTGGAGATATTTTCATTATTTATAAATAATATAAAGTAGCAAGAGGCATGATTTTATTCATTATTATTATTCGTTATTTAAGTCATTATTTATAAATAATTGTTTCAACATCGTATTATTTATAAATAATTACAAATGCATATTGATTATATATAAGGAAAATCGTTCTACCAATTATTTATATATAATTGTTTGAAGAAAACAAATTATATGTAAATCCATTAAATATAAATAATGGTTTCAAGGCATAACGCCCCCGTGCATCCGTAGCGCCGCCACTGAACAAGATAGACCTACAAGCTAATATTTTTTTCATTCAAAAGCGCCCTTTGAATTTTCCAAGTTCCAATAAGAACCACATCAATTTTCATCTATTTCCATAAGCGCCCCGTCAATTTCCACTCTGTTTTCATAAGCGCCCCGTTTGAATAAGCGCCCCTAAATGTGCAAAAAATATTCTAAGCGCCCGGGCGCTTATACGCACCGCTACGGTACAATTCGAGAACACTTTTAAGACATGAAAATATTACGGGTTGGTCTCATAGTTCGGTCTCCAATTAGAGGGTTAGATTTATGTCAATAAAATACTGGTTCTCATAATTAAATTTAATAATTAAACAAAAATTATCACAGTGTGCTGTATAGAATTGAATCAAATATGCCTAATAGGCCTGTTCTCTGTCAGTGGAGCTTTGTTGGGGTAATTGCGTTTGTTTTACTCTTTATATAAAACACTTTATTTACAGTAAATCTTTCTTATTACGAACCATGATGAACAAAACAAATACTTTTTTTGCGTTGTTAATCATATACCGCATTGAAGGTACTACTTATTTGTTATTTAGTATTTATAGCGCATTTCCTTTTGTTACAAAGCGCCTTTTTATTCCTGGTCATTGGGTTTACATGTGTCGCTGCCATATTGGCGTAGTAGCAAGCAGGCAACACCAGCTACCCACTTACACTTTGTGTGGAGAGACAAAGCAGAAAAATGCCTTCTTAAGGACACAAGCGAAGTGCACAGCGCTGATAGCCCGGTATCCAAAATTAAATAAGAAATAATAAAGTGTGTTGCACTGGTTTCATCATCATTTTTATCAATTTTCAATTTGAGTATTTTCGACTGATTAGATTCTTATCACCCCTACATGAGATGTCAGCTCTAAAGAGCCAAACTGTACATAAATATATAGTAGGCCTACATGGATATGTCCGTGGGTCTTCCCTAGTACCCTATTAAATTAAAATGCAATACTGTAATACAAAATTATTTTATCGCCACGACCAGGAATGCGTCGCGCATACATTAGGCTCAGCATCAATTATATTACATATAAATTATTTATATGTTTTAGTGTTCATACGCTACAAAGAGAAAACGGTCTTAACATGGATGGTGAGGTTACATAGGCACTCTACTCCAGTTTAAGTACAAATATCCAGGAGTTTAGACTTGGTCAACGTATGCTTTATAGACAAACTGAGTCTGAATAATAATAACAAAATGAAATGCCATGTTTTATATTATATATACTTATATATTTATTTTTGACTTTTTCTTATATTTAATATTCCCTTTTCTTTAAACATAATTTGTTTTTCTATAGTTTATAACCTGACGGGAATGATTGACCTTGAATTCAAGCCTATTTGTACTTGCTGAGTAGCAATTTAAGTGTTTTATGTAATTTTCTCAGAATTATTTGCGGTTTTTCAAACGTATTTTTAGTTATGGTGAGTAGCTTATCTAATTTGATTGCCATTTTGTTTTTTGGACTGTAGCCATCTTTACTAGGTAGGCTATTTCACAATGATAAAAAATAAAATAGCAGAAATAGAGATATTATTACTGTACTATTTTTAATATTGGTTATAATGATTGTGTATAAATATATTGTACTGTTTTTTATTTCTTGTTTTGGAGGTCTGTGAAAATAAGATATATAAAATACACATAAACATGTAGAAAAGTAAGGAGACTTGTAATGTTATTTATTCTTTGTGAATATAAAATTATATAATTGTATAGCGGCTAAAATATTGTATGTGCTATAAACTCCACCATTTAAAAATTTCTGTTCCAATTTATAGGAATATATGAATCAATGAAGGCTGTGATAATACGATTGTAATTTTATTTTATCAGTGTTATTAAGTAGGCCTATTTTATCTTAGCATTGATATGTTTTTTATGTAGCCTAAATTATACTGAAAAATAAATACAATCTTGAAAATTACACAACGTTTTATTATGTCAGATCCAATGCCATGGTCATCTGTATATGAATTTACGCCCTCTGTAGAACTAGAAAGTAATTTCCTTTTTAATAGCATCCGCATGTTCAACTTCAGGCCTTTGGACAAGAGTATGTATTGTATATTTGTCGTTTAATGTTATTTTATCTACCTATACCCAAAACAATAAAATTCTTGAATCTTGAAATAACACATTTTGACTGGATTTTTGCTTTGGATGTTTTAATAACATGTAAATAGTTTGTTCAATTTGAAAAAAAAAACATATTACTTGTTGATTCTGCGAAGGTATTTCTGTCCAAGAGTGTAAAGTTTGGTTTCTATACAATCGCTACACGCCATTGCTGAAAGCTTTCGGTGATGCTGATCAGTGTCTGTTGAATCGGAGAGCCTTCCTGATTTCGTCTGGGGAACGAAAACACTGAGAACACTGTAGCGAGAGTGTAACGATTTCAATGAAATCAGGCATCAACTGGTTGGTAGTTTAGATGTCCACATTCGTATCCTTTTACGAAATTTGTAAATGAACCGCATAAAACGTTTATTGATTTTCCACGGTCATTGACTAAGCGCTAAATCGCATTCTCTTAAAACGTTGGAATATTATTCAGTATTTTATTAATTATGACACTGTAAGCCAGACTATAAGCGTATAAACAGACCTTCTGACTTGGGATCATGACATTGGTTAATTATTTTTAGATCTAAAAATCTTGTCTGATTGGAACACACCATTAACGTTGAAAGTATGGGAATTAATATCACATATCACACACAATTGTATGAGACATATAAAGATACATGAATAATGTGGCATTTATTAATACATTTGATTACAACGTTGCGTTTGAACTACTCTTATCTAAAAGGAAAACCATTGACTTTAGACTTGTCTTCATATCCATGTTACCGTATATTTATATCTATTACAATATTTACGCTCTCTCAATATTTACGCTCTGCATTATCACGTGTATCGAGCACTATACGTTGCTAGTATTGCCAACTACATTTATTCAT